>NW_020229674.1:0-30421 GCF_003227725.1 Camponotus floridanus | reverse complement strand
TCAACATTTCTTACGTCGAAAAATTATAGGGTTGTTTCAACGCATTAATTTTATAAATATATTATATAAATATAATATAATATATATATGTTTTTAGTTAAGACCATCGGTGTTGTAAGGATTTTTGATTTATTAAGTATTTTTTAATGGTACTACTATAAGACGTACCTATTAATATTATGTTATTATATTTTTAGCACGTTTTAAATTATTATATTTTAATTATTTAAAAGGCGATTGTGTTGCTTTTATGATTATATAATATGCTTTGCCTGTCATGTACTATGCATATTATTATTTAATCAATTCCTGCCAAGTAATTTATCAGTCTGTCGCTAAAATTTAATTATTAAATTTTATCGTTAATATTTGATTCTTCCAATTATATTTTATTATTGATGTTTTCATTAAAATTTTGAGATTCGTTAACTAATTAATTTTTCTCTTTAGGTGCAGGACTACCGTGGCTTTACTTTTAAATGATATTTGGATTGTCGATGTCGAGGTGGATGATATTAAAAATCGCTCACATCGCGGGATTTTATATAGATCTTGATTGTTAGTATTAATTTTTTTAGAGGAAGTTAAGGAATACAAGGTTTAAAAATTATATTATTAATTAACAAGAATGTGTAATACGTATATGTATCAAAATTTTAATATTGGTTTGTATGTCTTAAGATATTAATTTTATAAACGGCATTACAATAAGATTTTATAAATGTTGATACTTTTTGCTTTATATAAATGAAATATTGAATTAATCATTGATCATATAATAATTTTAAATTTTGATTAATGCATTAAGATTTCGATTGTTCATATATCAAAATGATTTTATCTAATTTATTACAATTTGCTTAGGAATACTGTTGCTGGAAATATCTTTTATTAAATTCTCATTGGTCAAAGCATTGATTTCTCAAAGGATTATTATTTTGTCTTAGTTTATTCGCGATATCCGTGTAGGACAAAAATCGTCGTGTTTAATATATGTACATGTATGTGTATTAATTATATTTTTATTATATATTTTTCCTACACGTTATTAGAGAATATATATATATATATTCATTGGGGAAAAGGAAGCTTATAAATCATTTCATATTTATGGTTTGATAATCATGAAGAAATTACATAAGTAAGCGTAAATGTTTCCCTTTGTTTTATTATTGTATATATTTATAATGTTAACTTATTATTTCTTTTGTTAATTCTTATGCGTTAATTTTCATTGGTATTACAAGGGATTGCATATATTAATTATACGAATTTAGTTTTCTATAACATGGCGATTGACTATTATTGTTAGTAATTTGCTTTACGCGTATTTATTTATAATTAGGTTATGTAGTATATGCATGTGTCCGATTTAAATATTATTAAAATTTATGTCCTTGGTTATTGGGTAGGACATTTGTCATGAAATAATTTAATATTAAGGTGCAGCGTTAAATTGTGAATTTTTATATTTTGATTATATTATCTTGGAGGGTCATTATCCTCTTCAATTATTTTATAAGAAATTGTATATAGACCTTTTATTAATTACGATTGTTCTTTTTCAGGTTTCTAGTGGTGAAGATCTACATTTAAGAGAGAGTTTACGTGGAAAAAAAAAAAAAAAAAAAAAAAAAAAAAAGAGAGAGATGTTCAAGCCTATGACTTATGCTACAAGATTCCAACGATATATATAAGCATAGACGTTCTTATTATTATTATATTTTATTTATTCTTTTGGTTCAACAAAATGGTTTATAAATCAATTTTATTTCATTGAAAAAAAACTCTTATTAATTTCTGGTTGGCACATACTATATTTATTTAATAAATTCCGTATGTCATAAAGAATAGCTAGGGGACTTTTATTTATCCGACAGACCAAATAGAAACAGATATAGATTTTAATTTTATTTAATTTATTCTCTTGAATTTTAAGTCATTATATTCATAAATTTTGTTGATGATCAGGTACATTTTGTTGTTCCGTTTGGTGTATCTATGTGTATGTCTTGTTTAATAATTAGGTTAGTAGAATCAATATAGCGTTTTTATTTCGATATATGTATATGTATGTTAATAGAATTAATCATGATCAGATATATGTATATATATAGGTAGCGTATTTATGCTTGTTTAAAAATGTAATCTTATTTCAACAAATCTGTTGGTCATGGTATTAGAGTTTATTATTAAAAGTGTCATGTATAAGAGTTATAATTTTTTCTTTTGAACGTATTGTACGTTTATTCTCGGTTATTTGTTCGTAATGTAATGAGTACGTATTTTTACTGAGTGGCTTTATATGAATATATATATGTCACTATTGTAAAGATGATTTTATTTGGTTTTTGCGCAGAGTTTATTTTATTAATTATTTGTATTAAGCATTTTTGCTTGTAAATCAAGTCTTTGTGTCTCCTTTTATACGGTTAGGTCCTTAAGGTTATATTGTTAATAATTATTTAAAAGGGGCTTGTGGAGCAATTCCATTAATGTTAATCGTTAAGGGTTTTGATTCTTACTTTATAAGAGTGTTTCTTGTCTCTACTGGAAAATATGGGATTATTAGATTTGGCTTATATCGATTGGTTTCCTTTACAGATTCTTAAAATTGGGGATCTATGTACGAGTATACGCGTATGAAGGCGGAAAATATTCTAACTATTTGAAGAGTGCGGATTATATATACTTATCGGAAGGATAATTGATTTTACACTTCACGATACTTTAACTAGAACTTAAATCTATTCTACGTAAGTATATATATTTTCTTTTTCTTTCCTTTCATATATTGTTTTTTTTTATTTCATCTATTGTGGTTTTTTTGTTAACAAAATGAATCGTTATCGAATCTGTTTCATTACGATTGATTGTTTGAATAATGAAAGATATTTGTAAATATATATATATTCTAGATTTGAAATTCTTTACATTATTGTGGCTTTAAGATTTTCAATATTTTTAATTAAAGTTTATTCAATAAGTGTCCGATGATAACGGTTAGGTCCATTTTGTTAGGTTTTGTCTATATATATATATATATATATATATATTTAAATATATTTGCTAATGCTGGTTTTACGGTTAGTTCCACTAGTATAACGAAATTTTATATAGAGTAATAACGATACGATAATATTGTGACATTTTATTGATATTTTCTATAATTTTCAGGTATTCTGTAGCGACTTTCAATGAGTGTACTACACATATGCTATCAGCGAGGGACAGATATATATATATAGACATTATTATATAACAATAGTAGGTAAAGATTATGATATAGATATAGTTTTGGAATTTTAATATGCGATATAGTATAATATAAAGATTTTGAAAATTTTTTATTGCGGGACGTAACATCTACATGGACATTATTGAAATAAATGAAATAAGAAAATAATGAATAAACATATATACAAGTTTATATATATACATATATATAATATATATAAAACCTAATAATAATTAATATTTCAGAAGAAAATCTATTGCGTGAATAATTCAGCATGCAATTTATAATACAGTCTATAGGCATTGTGCGAAAGAAAGGCACTCTTATCTCCCCTCATATTTTTCTGCGCCGACCGCCTTATCTCCCCCTTGGTATGCGAACCAAGACAATAGAGAACTTCGAATAAAGAAATTAAAATAAGACTTTGAATTAACTTCAAGTAATAAACTTCTCTTCACACGAAATAAAATTTATAATATTCATAATTATTAATATTTAGACTTTATAAAACTTCATGTAACATATATATATATATATATATATATATATATATATATCATTCGAAAGATATAATTCGAAATTTATTATTTAAATAAATTAATTCATGCATATATATATATGAATAATTAAAAGAATATTATTCTGTATGAATGAAATTATTAAAGACTATTAGAGCGTCATAAATAAGTCCGGCGTACCGTCTTATCTCCCCTATTTCTTTGTTATCTCCCCTTCAAAATGCGACGTCTCAAGACCAAGCGCACTCGAAATAATAGCACGAGAATAATAGCATGCATAAAGCTGTTCTCAATTTTATTAATATTAATGAATAAAAATCTTAATTTATTTTCACAAATCAAATTTACATATACATAAATAACAAAGATGCAAAGCATATGTATATGAATATTACTAATAATTATTCAATTATTAAGGTCTATTAATTTAGCATTTATTATGTATACATTATAAATAATTTTTCTTTTAAATAAATAAATTTATTAAATAAAAAGAATAAATGCACACATACGTATATGCATATACATATATATATATTTATGTATATATATGTATCTTTATTAAAAGAATAAAATTATTGAAATAAAATTATTGCATGCAATTATTGAATGCGAAATTATAAAAGTATAAGAATAGTATTTACCGAGTGACTCAGTTATCTCCCCTATTGTTCTCTTATCTCCCCTTCATCCGGTGCAGCTGCGCTCCGAGCTTATCTCCCCTTCATCCGGTCGCCGCATTCCTTTCTTTGTCCGCTGTGACAGATTAAAATAATATTATAATTTCGAACTCCTAGCGTTAATAATTATTATTCTTCATTATAAAATTATTATTTTATGATCAACAATTATTATCAACAATTTATAATTATATTATGCAATTAATCTTTTATAAAATTATGTTAAACACATTATTTTTGTTAATAACAATGTAATTACAATGATTTGAAGCACCGGAATTTGACGATATTATTAATAATTATTTTTTATATTATTACACAATAGTTAATGATTACTTTTAAACAAAGCATTTTACAAAGATTATTCATGTCTTAAATGATAAAGAAAAATTCACTGGTTCAAAATATATAAATATATATATTGCAAAAATTCTGGAAGCTAATAAATTATTGTAAAAGGACTTACCGTTATAATTATATGAACAATGTCTCGACGCACAAGCACAACTGACAGCTCCGCGGTCCCCCACTACGTACCGCGCGCCCACTACGTCATAGCGCGCTTTAAGAAGAGGGACAGCACTAGCGACGGAACAGCCAATGCGCTTCTCTTACCACCTCCAACGCCTGCTTCTTACCATCTCCAACGCCTGGAACAGAAGTGGGAATCGACAGTATTTCAAGGAGTGAACCACAGACCGCAGTCGCTAGTTACAGTCCACAGAGAGTAGTTGCAAGTTGCATGCGCCGTCTTGTGCGCGCTTTTCATTCAGTCAGTCATTAGCAGTCAAGCTCACCGGACACATACATAATAAGAACTTAGTCGCGATTCTAATTTTTCTTTTGAGACTTAGTCTCTAGATATAATAGAATTGTATAACAAATAGTATTCAAATAAAAGTGATTTTTACTCACCATCTCCGATCTTCTGCCAACTTCTTGAATCGCCCTGTCACTTCTCCAAATCTCCACCGAGGTAGAGCAGTTTTGAGAAAGAACAGCGGTCCTCTTGTACATCTGCGAATTCCATCAACCGGTAAGTAATAAAAATTCAACAATCAACTAATTATTTCTTTAATAACTCAATTTTAATCTTGCATGACAACTCAACTATTCTTACTACTTTAATAATTTTTCCTGAACCATACCTTATTATTGCACAGACTCTTAGTTTTTCTTTGTGATTGAAATTCCAACTTCAACCGGTCCTCAATATTAAATACTTAGAGCATAGCGCCGTTCTGGTCAGTCACTTGATGCGCATTGGGTAGCATACTACTCCTCTGCCGTTTTCATAAAGAGATTCTTTTGAAGAATTTCTTTATGGACTCTGAGCCGCTGTGACGGGACGTCTTGCACATCGATACTCGACCTCGAATGAAAGACTGGCTCTTAGAGGATCTGTCGAAATAATAGATTTTATGCACTGGCCTATAATTTAACTATTAAAATATTCAACTAATTTTATACTTACTTAATATAAGCCAGCCGCTTTTATATTTATGTCATTCAGTGACATAGTCTGTATCCATATATCCCCTCCAGTCTAGACACTTCTGATCGAACCTGAGAATTTTAAACAAAATTAACAATTCATAATTATCATTCAATATATTTATATACACATTTTAACAATTTTAATACGAAAACATATACTTCAAATATTATGAATATGTCGAACAATTTAATGTATTAAAACTTTATTCTTTTATATCATTGGTTCAATATTTAATTCGTATTTTTACTTACCCTGACGCTTTGTCTTCCGAATATCTTACAGACTCCATTTTTCAAACTCAACTATGCTCTCGTATTCTTATTAAATCAAACATCCAACTCATTTATTTTATTTTATTCTCTTAACAGGACATACACACTGAGAGTGTATATTTTTATCCTTTATTAATCTAAATTACCACATCATCGTAAGTAACTATCATACTTAACAAACTACCGTTAACACGCACATTTCCATACTAAAATGAACCACCTTTGTAGATGGTAAATTCACGTAGAGTTGATCAGATAACCAATAGAATCTCGGTTCGCGAAGGACGCGTCCATAGGCGTGAACAGATTCGCCAACGATTTATAAGGAGCGGCGTAACCATTCCTCGCCAGCTTTTTGTAGATGTCGATGACATCCCTATAGAAATTGAAACCGCAATCAATAACCACGAGGAATCGGAATTCGAGCTATTATTCGCACCTCTCTCTCTGGATCCGTCGGAGATTCCAGAAAATCACGAACACGACCCGCTTGAGGAACCCAGCAACGAACTTAACAACGACATAGCGGAAATCGATTCCGATAATCTTAGTGAATGCTCCACAATCATCCTTGATGAAGTAAACTCAGAAATTTTATTCAGCGCATGGGAAAGGAATGCTGAAATTCATTCGTCAAGAGAAATAAGTATACAAGTTTCACCGCCATCTACTCCTCAAGACTCTCCCCCATCTTCTCCCGTACTATCACCCTTGTGGCCAGGCTACATGCCACCGAGTTACTCCCCATTGACTCTCGAAGACATCGAAGAGTTTGAAAGATCAAATTTACAACGAGAAGTCGAGCCCTTATTCTCAGATGAAGAAGAAGCTGACAGGCTCGCCGATGAATATGCAAGTGCCTTAATCGAATCACTCGATAGGTCCATTGCCGAAGACGAAGAGTAAAATCTCTAAACTGTATCAATAAATTTCTACGTTTTCCATATACATATATTCTATGAAAAGAAATAATCTATACACACAAATATATACCACAAATGTATTTATTAAATTGTTAATAATAAAAATATAAACATATTATATATTTCCAAGAACAAATTGAGTCAGGTTCAATCTACTTAGAGTTTATTTCCAGTCGCCAATCCTCTCACATAAAGAAGCGAAATACTCTATCTCTCGGCGTCCCGGGGTATAGCCGGCTTAGCAGGTTGCCCTAGAAAATAAATTGAGAGATAACCTCTGATCGAATGAAATAAAATTTAGTTAGCCTAAATTAGAGTTCGAGACGTAACAATAGCATGCGATGATGCGAACTACTGAATTACATAAAAATGAATGCTTTTAATCCGAATAACGCACTCCTATACGACGTAATAACGTGAATTAAACGCTTTTTTTCAAAATAGCATGCGATGATGCGAACTACTGAATTACATAGAAATGAATGCTTTTAATCCGAATAATACACGCCTATATGACGTAATAATGTGAATTAAACGCTTTTTTTCAAGATAGCATGCGATGATGCGAAATTCTGAACTCACTTGAAATGAATGCTTTTAATCCGAATAATACACGCCTATATGACGTAATAATGTGAATTAAACGCTTTTTTTCAAGATAGCATGCGATGATGCGAAATTCTGAACTCACTTGAAATGAATGCTTTTAATCCGAATAATACACGCCTATATGACGTAATAATGTGAATTAAACGCTTTTTTTCAAGATAGCATGCGATGATGCGAAATTCTGAACTCACTTGAAATGAATTCTTTTAATCCGAATAACGCACGCCTATACGACGTAATAACGTGAATTAAACGCTCTTTTTCAAGATAGCATGCGATGATGCGAAATTCTGAATTACATAGAAATGAATGCTTTTAATCCGAATAACGCAAGCCTATACGACGTAATAACGTGAATTAAACGATCTTTTTCAAGATAGCATGCGATGATGCGAAATTCTGAACTCACTTGAAATGAATGCTTTTAATCCGAATAACGCACGCCTATACGACGTAATAACGTGAATTAAATGCTTTTTTTTTTGATAGCATGCGATGATGCGAAATTCTGAACTCACTTGAAATGAATGCTTTTAATCCGAATAGTGCACGCCTATACGACGTAATAACGTGAATTAAACGCTTTTTTTCAAAATAGCATGCGATGATGCGAACTACTGAATTACATAGAAATGAATGCTTTTAATCCGAATAGTGCACGCCTATACGACGTAATAACGTGAATTAAACGCTCTTTTTCAAGATAGCATGCGATGATGCGAAATTCTGAACTCACTTAAAATGAATGCTTTTAATCCCAGTAATGCAAGCCTATACGACATAATAACGTGAATTAAACGCTTTTTTTCAAGATAGCATGCGATGATGCGAAATTCTGAACTCACTTGAAATGAATGCTTTTAATCCGAATAATGCAGGCCTATACGACGTAATAACGTGAATTAAACGCTTTTTTTCAAGATAGCATGCGATGATGCGAAATTCTGAACTCACTTGAAATGAATGCTTTTAATCCGAATAATACACGCCTATATGACGTAATAATGTGAATTAAACGCTTTTTTTCAAGATAGCATGCGATGATGCGAAATTCTGAACTCACTTGAAATGAATTCTTTTAATCAGAATAATGCACGCCTATACGACGTAATAACGTGAATTAAACGCTTTTTTTCAAGATAGCATGCGATGATGCGAAATTCTGAACTCACTTGAAATGTATGCTTTTAATCCGAATAATGCACGCTTATACTACGTAATAACGTGAAATAAACGCTTTTTTTCAAGACAGCATGCGATGATGCGATATTCTGAATTCACTTGAAATGAATGCTTTTAATCCGAATAATACACGCCTATATGACGTAATAATGTGAATTAAACGCTCTTTTTCAAGATAGCATGCGATGATGCGAAATTCTGAACTCACTTAAAATGAATGCTTTTAATCCGAATAACGCACGCCTATACGACGTAATTACGTGAATTAAACGTTTTATTTCAAGATAGCATGCGATGATGCGAACTACTGAATTACATAGAAATGAATGCTTTTAATCCGAATAACGCATTCCTATACGACGTAATAACGTGAATTAAACGCTTTTTTTCAAAATAGCATGCGATGATGCGAACTACTGAATTACATAGAAATGAATGCGTTTAATCCGAATAACGCATGCCTATACGACGTAATAACGTGAATTAAACGCTCTTTTTCAAGATAGTGTTACGTCTCGAGTGTTAATTTAGACTAACTAAATTTTTACTTCTCTTGATCAGAGGTTTATCTCTCAATTTATTTTCTAGGGCAACCTGCTAAGCCGGCTTTACCCTGGGACGCCGAGAGATAGAGTCTAAGGTAACCTTCTGGATAGGAGAGTCTTATATCGACAGTAAAATACTCTAGATTATTCAGTCCTGACCAGATTTCTTTTATTTCTTCCAATTCATGATAGCGATACAATGTGATAAATATATATATATTTCTTTATGAATGTGTATGTTACAGGTTAATATATGTGTATACTGTTTCCTTTATTGTATAAAGAGAGAATGATGTTTAGATGTGGTTTATTGCGACTATTACATTATTTCATAATCGCTTTAGATATGATCTAGGAGAGTGTTACGTTTTGAGATTTCGTTGTTACGTCTCGATCGTAACTTCTCACGTATTTATTTGTTACGCAATTGTAACTTCTCTCTATTTCTTTTTCAGGGCAACCTGCCAAGCCGGCTATACCCTAGGACGCCGAGAGACTAAGAATCTTTTGCGCTTCTTTCAGGAGAGGGATTGACGATGGGAAATAAATTAGGTGCGTTGAACCTGACCCAATTTATCCTTTTTGATCTGTTTTCTTTTATTAGTTTACTTCCTTAGAGCTTTACAAATTTTTTACTATTGTTATTATTGTTATTATTTGACAGTTGTAGATAGTGTTGTTACGTCCCGCTACAAAAATTTATTTTAAATATATAATCAATATATAATCACATTACATTACTACTTATATACTCTCTCGAGTTAGTTTTTTTGCTATTATATAATCGAATAATAATATAAAATTATAGAAGATCAAAATGCTGTATTATTCATACAAAGAGAATATTTCTAAAAATACTTCATTCACTCTTTATATAAAGAAAACTCAGTTATATTTAATTATTCTATATAATGAACCCACATTACATGTGCAAAAGATTCTTTAAATTCATATTAAAACTCTATAGTAAATAGCACATTGATCTTCTTGCCTTATTTTTTATAAAATATAAATTGCAATAAGCCTGCATGGCTTAAGAGATGAAACGCGCCTATAAAACTTCAACACTATTTACTCTCAATGCGCCTATATAACGTTGATCATATATACATACAGTAAAATTCTATATTAAATACTTTAATACTAATCTTATATTATTTTCAGCTCTTATAAGGGGATCAAAAACGCTATAATACAAATAATTCACTCTAATTACTGCTATTACAATATTCTTTTGCCTAGAAAAGCATTATAATTCATATTAAATAGCCTTATTGATCTTCCTTCTATTAAGCGCCTGCAAAACCGCAGCCGTTTATACTCTTAAAGCGCCTACAGACTCTATATCGTATATACAAACGCCTAAAAACTTATACCTTTAATACAGTATAAGCAGCGCCTACAGAATAGTAACCTCTTATACTTTTAAAGAGCCTGCAAGACTTCAACCCTTTCTACATGGGATGGTAAAGTCAATTCCTACTTTACCAACCAAGGATAAATGATAATATAGGAAATTCCTACCTTACCGACTGATGATAAAACAGATTTCTACTTTACCGACTTTTTTGTTACCGACACTTTTCTACCTTACCTACCTATGGTAACATACCGACTTTTTGTTACCGACACCTTACTACCTTACCGACTTATGGTAACTTACCAACCCAACGACTTACCGACCCACCAGTTACCGACGTTCTACCAGGAGCATACCTCTTTTATGAATATGCTACCCTGATACTTTAAAATTTTAAAACTTTAATTTTAAAGATATTAACCAACAAATATATATATATTTATATATATTCTTTCACTAGGAGCATGCCTCTTTCATATACATGCTATCCTAATACTTTAATTTTATTTAAATTCAGAAGTTACCGACATACTAACTTACCGACTTACCGACGTATACCTCTTATGAGAATATACTATCCTGATACATTATAAATCTCTAAACCCAAATTTTGAGGACCACAGCCGAATATTTACACATGTTTTTACATAATTCCATATATTTTCGACTCCCTAATCTACAGGGAGGTCCAAATGTTAAATTCCATTATTCTTACAAATTTTGAAGTCTTGTTGGTAAAACATATTTCTTATACGTACACATACTATAGATACTTTTATTTAGCCGTCTACATATACTATATATGCGTTACTAAATACGCATATTCATATTGTTTATAACAAAGATTCGACCATGAGCTCATCAGTTAAATAATTTATAATAATTTAAAGATAAGCCGGTGCGACAATTCGGCGACGCAAATCTATTTTAATCGAAGGACACCTGTCACATAAATTATACGAAAAAATATCGAATGTCACTGATAACCTTCAAGAAAAATATCAAGTATCAGAAGAATTGTTGCCAAAAGTGACTCATCGATGACTCACCGCATCCGGTTGCATCAGAATTTTTGCTACTTCCTGATTGGCTACTCTACTTCCCCCACCACCTCAAGACCCAAAAACGGGGACGCAATCATCGTTCAAACGCCTACGCAAAATTGCGCACGCATCACCCTTCTACCGATGAAAAGCTGCGCACGCATCCAATTTTAAGAGGGGAACCAATCATCAGAGACTCCGCCCTGCGAAAAGGAACCTGCTCCCACTCTGCGACAATTGCCCAAAAAGTAGGAATCCCGTTATAAAAACCCATGCAGAGCGACTCTCTTCGCATTTGACTCACGGTTCTCTTATATTATTAAATTCGCATTTGACACACTGCTCTTTCATATTATTAAATTCGCATTTGACTCGATTTGACTCTTAGTTCTCTTAAATTCACACACGTGAGCATTTGACTCACGGTTCTCTTATATTATTAAATTCGCATTTGACTCGATTTGACACTTAGTTCTCTTAAATTCACACACGTGAGCATTTGACTCACGGTTCTCTTATATTATTAAATTCGCATTTGACTCGATTTGACTCTTAGTTCTTTCAACGTATAACCTTCACGCAGTCACGAGTATTTATTTTTGAGCCGAAAAGGACTTAGTCCGAGAACTGTCAAATCTTTGTACTTGGAACAAAGTATATTAAAGTTTTATTTTATCATCACTTGAGTCTTCTGCCAGTCATTCATCACCGGCTCCTTCAACTCTCCTACAGCGACGTCACCGAGGTAGACTGTCCTCCCTGGAGATCTTCAACTTTACTCTTCAGTACTCATTGGTAAGTACTTATTTCTTTTATTTTACATACTTCTCTACTATCGTGATTTGCAACGACATTCTACTACACTTACTATCTCTTTATTACGATCTACTACGATCAATTATTGCATCTATGTCTACTCTTGAGATGGTTATATGCAATTATAATTAAACAATTGAAATAATATTGCAATTACATGTCTGATACATAAAGATTTATCGAAGATATTATTATTATTATTATTATTAATTGAATCATTAATACAAATTATTGAAGACTCATTAAAGAGCTTCATTATAAAGACGAATTTACAATCGATTTCAATTTCCGAACAGACTTCCTTAAGTACATTCATGAAAATCACATATAATGGTAGTATGTCTGTCTCTTTTTATCACTAGATTCTCGGCGCGAGATTCAAACGAATATTATTAAAGGAATCATTTTAACTATTTGATTGAAGGCTAAGCAAGCCGATACGGTATCTATCCTTCCATTTTCCAGTACCTCTGTATTCCTTCAGCTTTATAATAAACGAAATAAAAAGCAATCTATTTCCCTACCTACCGAAAGTCCAGAAATTTCTACGAATCTACATATATTTTTCATGTATAATATATAAGGAGTTGGGGAACCTGCCATTTTATTTTACCATATTTCATGGCAGTCCGCCATTTTGTGAACAACTTTCAATAGTACATCGCATATTCTTATTGAAGCAATTTGCCAATGATTTAATTCACTTTTATTGACTCTATTATTTTATTTCATTTTAACAAATTAATTAATTTATTTTATTTAAAATTATATTTGTATGACTCATCGTCGTATGACTCATCATATAATTTATTGAAATATTCTGTTAACGAACACCTGCTGTATGACTCATCATCGTATGATTCATCATTGTATGACTCATTTTTATTTTATTTTATATTCGTATGATTCATCATTGTATGACTCATCATAAAATTTATTATAATATAATTAAATTCATTTATTAAATTAAAATCTTTTATTAAATTGAACATTTGGCAATTTGAATTATTTTAATTTGAATTATTTTATTTTATTAAATGAAACATTTTATTCAAATCAATTGATTTCTTGTATTTCACGAACTGTTGCCGCATCTGCGCGATACTTTACCGCTGCATCTGCGCAACTCTATTTTAATTACTTGCGATGATACATAATTAACATGCCTCCTTATATGATCTTCTCTCTCTAATATGCTGGACTGCTTCATCTCTCTTTGATCTGCTATATGCGTATAAATATTTATTTGCGATAATACGTCACTCTATTGCAATATTCATTTTTAACAGGTTTCACTTAACATCAGCAATCGTGAGTATTCATCATACATCCCCATGGATAAATATTCGAATTCTAAATAACAATTTACCCCTAGATGGTTAGAGTCAGGCAGCGCAACTCGAATAATAAAAGATCCCTTATTCCTATACGGAATCCGGGCGTACAGAGACGCTCCCTCTTACGCGAACCTCGCGAATCAATCATCAGTCATCCGTCAGGTGACACAGAAACAGCCATAGAAATTGTCCAGGCAAGCGAAGACAATACAGTTACCATTACCGAAAGTCCCCCTGCTTTCCCTACTACATCGGAGATTCTCCCCGACTATCAAGAGTCAGAACCAGAGGAAGAAAACATAGAAATAACCAGCGACGTCCATAACGACAGCTTCCTCCTGGAGATTAACATCGGACAGCCGCACATACAAATACCTGTGGAGGCATTTCTCGCCTGGGAACGAGAAGCCGAGATCAGACGGACTCCAGTTACGCACGATAAGCAGACGCAGTGCCCTGAAATCTCCCTTTCCCCTAGCCATGCGCCTGCATACTCTAGAGAATACTCACCAGTTTTGAATTCGCACCACAGATGGTATCTTCTCCCTGAAGAAGACCCTGAGCAGACATTAAACAATATTTTCTACGGCATAGACGAGGTAGATTAAATCCTCCATTTTGTATTACGCGCCCACGATCAAAGAGAGAAGACCAAAGATTAAAATGTACTAGAGGATATTAAATAAATCTATATAAATTTGTACTTTTCCTAAAATAAAGTGAATCTTTATTTCTTAACACGCACGATCCACAAGCATAATCCTTCGGAAAGCAGATAAATCCAGCGATCCAATCAAAGCAGTTAGGTCCAGAGCTCCCGGCGATCCCGAGGTATAGCCGGCATTGCGCAGGTTGCCTCAAAAGATAAATTGGGAGACGCACTTCGCTCATCTGTATGGTAAGCCCAGCAGGTCTGATCCTAGAATCAGAGAGTGAGGGAATAGTTACCGAAAACTGGAGAAGTAAGACGTAACACAGGAATGGTTCCTCGGCTGGTGAATGTATTTCCAGGTTTTGCTTCTAAGATGAATAGTTTCGGATGTTCCGTTCGAAGGAGAGTGTATCCACACAGAGGTAACTCTGTCGTTTTCATGAGGGCGAAAGTAATATCTTGAGTCACCAAACTATAGATGACTGGGGAATCTGCTTCGGAAACATCTTCAGTGATTTTATTTGCAGGTCCTTCATATAGTACGTCATACTGATGAAAGTTGCAGGTAGTAGTTGGTATTGACTTCCAATAACTATGTCCATCGTCAGCATCTAGACAGAAGCCATCGATGAGATCACAGGTGGTTCCAGATTTTAGTTTAATTTTTCCAGTATTTAATTGTATGGGAACATATGAAGATTTTAAAGAAATCTTGACGGAGGCTTGTACGACTACGTCATCCCATGTTCCGTATGGATCATTATATTGCGTTCCCTTGCAATAACCATCAACTTGTATGCGTCCAGCAATGGTTATGCTTCTATATGTGGTCTGATTGCCTTTAATGCCAGTGATAAGACTGTTATCTCCAAGAGAAAGTGTTCCGTCTTGAAACATTCTGAGGCATTGCATGTATCCAACTTCTTGCACATAGTCGGCTCGTCCGTTATGAACAGCAGAAATGTGTGAATGCATGCCACAATGGTATATGTTTCGAGAAATTTCAACCTTACATTGTATTACTTCAGTGTGACTATAATCCGATAATTGTAAGAGTTGAATGTGGATTTCAGTTGTATTAGGTTTCTTTATATTTAATTCGCATTCTCCCACATCAAGTAGAGAAACGGCTGTTACGTTTAGGTGTTGTCCACCGCAATCGAATCCAATTAGAGCGGCAGTTTTGCTCAGAAATAATATTAGGGTTAGAAGTATCATGCTGATTTCTGTAATGATTACAAATTCAAGTAGATGTAAATATTCAGTATATTATATAATTTGAATAATTACATAGTTACCATTTCTTTCCTTTTACATATGGTTATATAATGTATTTCTACATGTATAGTTCTACGAGTATAGTGGTTATATAAATGATTATAATACGTGTGTATAATATTCGATTGAATACATATATACTTATATTTCTGAAGGCTGATATAGGGCCTTTTATATTGATGTAATATTTCATTGTTTAATGTGTGTTTTTTTCCCTTTTTTTTCATATTTTATTCTATGCATATAATTGTAAATATATATATATATTCAAGTATATGGACTTGTGAGTATATATATTTTTTGTGAGTATATTGCATAAGTATATAGATTTAATATTTATATGATTTTGTAATACTCGATTGGTTAGATGTGCATATATATATAGACATACATATGGGTATAAAAAGCTTAAATACAAAGTTATTATTTTACTTATTTGTTATTATTATTGTTTTTTTTTTCGTTCTTTTCTTTTGTTAATTTTCTTGCATAATAGATATATAATTGTAGGTATGTGTATATATATATATGATTATCATAATGATTATTGATAGATGATTATATATTGATGTATATGTTTTTGCTGAAGCGGGAATTGACCGTATAATTACTATTTAGTCAGAAAACATTTCGTCTAATATCTCAGGATCAATTCCAGTTTCTAGTGCAGCATAGTCTATTTCTAAAGTATTGGATACTACGGATATTCCAACTATCGTTCGATACAACTGTTCCTTTTTTGCTTCGTGAATTTTTCGTACAAATTGAAAGTATGCTTTAATACAGGTATCTCAGTTGAAGAGAATTTGTTTCTCTGTACATGAAAATTTTTTACAGTTGGCGCATTTCCGGTTTGGAACATTACCGTATTGGAATGAATGCGTATAACGTGTAACTACTCGATTATAGATAGCGGGGTTATAACAGTTAGTACATACAATATATGGACTTTCAAAATTTAATACATCATGTGTCATTATTTTGACGCATTGTATATAAAGAGAGTTAAAAATTGAGTCATCTAGAAATGGATGTGCAAGCGGTTTTGTTTTAAAATGTGGACACATTTCCTTTATGCATAGATTCCTTGTTTGTGAGTTCTACAAAAAGCAAAGATATTTAAGTGGCCAATGTCTCTTCCTTGGTTTCTTTCGAATATTGCTCTTTCCATGTATGAATATACACAATCATTGCATTCAAATATCGGACGCTTGAATTCTAGGGAAGAATTGCAGTACTCACATTTAGGAAAGCTTATATCTCCGTATGTTACCCAGTGGCAAACAATTAAAGCAGCTTTTTTCCTTAATTGTCGCAACCTGTAACACGCGCAACACATATAGGTACTTTTACGACTTTTCTTTCCTATGAATCTCCGATAAAATATTACCTTTTTACATTCAGCTTTATGAAAATTTGACAGGTGTGGAATAAGATCGTGTATGGGGTGACTGCAGGAAGGCTCATATATATCGTTCATTTTAAATTTCAACAACTCCTGTTAAAGTTAAATTCCAATGCTTGCTCGGTTTGCAAGTAGTAAATCAGGCACTTCCTACACTCAACGAGAGGGGTACATAGAGCTATATATCTATCACACATACAGCATCTAATGTTATAAAAGATACGGGGAGGGAAATACGAAACGTGATGATAGATTGCAAGTTGCAGGGGTTTGTTTTCATAGAATGTGCAAGAATGGCAATAATAGCGATCATTGGAGGGACAGAAAAACCCATTCAATTCTTCATGCAATAGCTTTGAAAGATTGTAAAGGGTTTGATCGGATAGTATTTTAGGCAAGACTTCCATTCGATCGGTTCAATGAAAGTTCTCGTTCTCGATCTCCTGCTAAATAGAGCAGAAGACACTGTCGGCAATCAACTAGAGGGGTTATGATAGATACATTGCATTCACAAACACAGCATTTAGATTCAGTAATATCAGAAAAGTCTTCAGAAACACTATGGTATTTCAGCTGAGTTTCCGTAATTTCAAAACGTTCTGCACATGAAGGGCAGTAATATTTATAGTCGTTCGATAAGTATGCATCGAATACTTCATGCACTACATGAGATAGAGTATCTGGATTTTCCTCAGAAGACATATTTAGGGAAAATTTAGCTGGAAGGTCCGACTTCGCTTATCGAGAGGTTAGAAGGATGAGTGATTCGGAATATTTCTTCGATGTTCCTTAGACAAATCGTGCAATCAGAAATTGGTCGAATAATAGTAATAGGACGTTGGCAATAAGAACAGATGGTTCTATAAGGATGAGGGGCGATAGAAATTATATGTGTATCGATTGGTAAGAATGACCGTTGAGAAATAGGTGTTTGTAGCAGACAAAAGCAAGCACAACAGTAATGATTATGATTGTTTAAATTTAAATAACCATGTAATTTTATACACAAAGCATTAAGCGGAGGTGTTTGAGACATTGTAGGACATGGTCTCAGAAAGAAGGCTAATAGAACGAAAATTGAAGAATAAGAATGATCATGAAGAAATATATACATATATTTATATACGTATGTGTATGATATTACACCTTATTCTACGAGGTCTACTTCGAAGATTTTAAGAGCTAGCGGATATCTTAAACAATCGACGTGAATTGACGAAGCTTCTAATGAACGGATAAGTTCACTTATTTTCCGAACGCACGCTAGGCAATCATCAATTGGCCTGGTCGCGATGACTACGACGCCACAGGAAGAACAGTAGCTGTCTCTTGCGACGTGACTGTTGATGAATAAGTGCTGGTCTAAAGGCCGATATTGTTGGCGAATAATATTGGTTTTGAGTTGAGAGTAGCACTCGTTGCATAAATTTGTCTCTTCCAGGAGACAGATAGCTCCCTTTACGTATGCACAATGTGCGAATAAGAAATTGTCCTTTATAAGGTGAAGGTCTTTCGACTGAGGCTGCGGTTGAGTTGGCTGCCTATGCCAAAGCATCTGTAACAAAGATTGTAATTTTATTAATTCATCCCGGCTGGAGATGAGACATTTTAAGCTTGTTCGTGTGCACGATTTTTGTGTGTTTTCCAATTTTAAGTTTGACATTATTAGGAGGTAAAATTTCGATAATTTCATAAGGTCCAGTATATTGGTCAGAAAATTTCCCTTTCTGTGGTTCTTTCAATAGGAATACTTGCATTCCTACTTGAAGTGTCTGTTGTTTTATTGCTCGGTCGTAATATCGTTTACTTCTCTCTTTAGCTTGAATTAAATTTTGTTTAGCCGATATTTGAAGGTCTGTTAATTTATTAAAAAGAGTAATTAAATAATCTTGATATGTTGGTTCTACGTTTTCTTCAATAATAGGATGAGCAGAAGGTAGACGAGCTATTCGTCCGAATACTAGTTCGTATGGGGAATAATTGGTTCCTTCATGAACGCTGGTATTGTATGAGAACATAGCGAGTCTGATGTATTCGTCCCAGTTTGCTTCTCTATCTATCTGGGTTTTTAAATACTCCGTTAGCACGTGATGTGATCGTTCTAATGATCCATTTGATTGAGGGTAATATGCTGTAGTTTTAAAGTGTTGAATACGAAATTTTTTCGTTAATTGTCTAATTAATGCGGATAGAAAGTTTGTTCCTTGGTCTGTTAATATAGCACGAGGTGTGCCGTATATACAAATAAATTCTTTTGTAAATGCATCGGCAATAGTTAACGAGGTAACTTCTGGTAGAGGTACTGCTACAGAATATTTAGTAAGTAAATCTTGCATGGTTAAGACATATTGATTATTATGATCGGTTATGGGAAGAGGTCCCATGATGTCTAATGATAATTTATCGAAAGCAGAACCTGGTGTGTCAGTAATGACCATAGGTTGTTTATTTTTTACGCGGGTTAATTTTTTCAGCTGGCAAGCTCGACAGGTTTTTATAAATTCTTGAATGTCTTTTTTCATAGTTTTCCAATTATATCGAGCGCGAAGGCGGTTATAGGTTTTCGTCACGCCTTTGTGTCCGCCATGCGCAGATGCATGATTTTCCTGTATTAGAGCTCCACGTTTTTCTAGTTCGGGCGTTTGAATTAAATTCAAACATATGGTTATGCGAATTGAAAATTCTTGTAAATATTTTTTAATTTGATTGATAATGTAAGACCACGGGAGGTCATCAAATCGTTCGGTTTTACTAAAGCTTATTGAAGGAAGTTCTATCTCAGTAATAACATCCACTAAAGAGTGAAGACAATTCTTGAGGTTTTGGGATTCTATCAAAGTTCGGTCGTTATATTTAATTGGGAGGGCAATCAGCGTATTTCCTTTAACTGTACATACTTTAGCTCTTTCGAATATTAATTCTTTGTATTTAGGGAGTAGATTAGCTTCTTGGTAGATTTTAGCTCCGGTATCATAAGGATTTCCATTTTGATAAATAAATATGACATGATTATCTTTCTGTTGCAGGAGATTTCCACGAACTTCTTGCAAACGGGCACGACTCCAAGGAGGTGCTGGAGGGAGATCTGGTCGTTCAGATTGGTAAGGTATAATATCATGTTCCAAAATTTCCGTATAGTCAGATTCTTCATCTTCTTCAGAATCGGTTACTTCCTCAATAGTAATTCTATGATCTTCGTTAGGTTCTTGTATGAGGGGGTGATTTTGATAATTTCCTCTTTGATTTTCTGGTTCTTCAGGAACATTTGTAATCCTCCTACGTGCTCCTATATTTCCTTGGTTAGAGCTTGTAGGTTGTTGTTCGAGTAAATTGGATTCTCCTGGTGACCGTTGGGGTCTATGTGAAAATATAGATTCGTCGGAGGAATATTCTCCTTCATCTATGAGGAATAAGGGTGCTGTCGCATCTACGGGTGGATTTCTGGATAGAGCATCAGCATTATAATTTAGAGTTCCTTTCTTATACTGAATTTCATATTGGTATTCTGATAATTTTGTTCTCCATTTCCATAACCGTGAGGAAGGATCTTTTATCGAATGTAACCATACCAATGGTTTATGGTCAGTGATGATAGTAAATAATCTTGCATATAAATATGGTCTAAAGTGGTTCACACAGTAGATAATTGCTAAACATTCTTTTTCTATAGTAGAATATTTTTGTTCTGCTGAATTTAAAATTCGAGAAGTATAGGCAATGGGTAGATCTTTTCCTATGGTGCCTTGAGTAAGTACTCCTCCTACTGCATATCCAGATGCGTCGGTGGTTAATATAAATGGTTTGGAAAAGTCTGGATATTGTAAAATTGGTTCTGAACATAATGAATTTCTTAAAATATCAAATGCTTCGGTTTGTTTCACTCTCCAGTCGAATCTTCTATCTTTCTTCAGAAGATCTGTTAATGGTTTTGCAATCTTAGAGAAATTAGGTATAAATCTTCGATAATAACCGGCTAGTCCTAGGAATTGTTTAATATTTTTCGGATTCTTTGGAGTAGGAAAATTCATAATTGCTTTTATTTTAGCTGGATCTGGTTTAACTCCGTCAGATCCGATTATATGTCCCAAGTACATGACTTCTCGTCGTAAGAATTCACATTTATCCGGCTGTAATTTTAAATTAGCAGCTCTTAATCTTTGCATCAGTTTTTCGAATTTATTCTCGTTCCTGTAAGGATCTCGCGTATATAACAATGTCATCCATATAGACAAATAATTCATTGCCTTGTAGTCCAGAAAGTACATTATCCATTAGTCTTTGAAATGTTGCAGGAGCATTTTTAAGTCCGAATGGCATCCTTTTAAATTGATAGTGTCCATATGGTGTGGAGAATGCAGTCTTGTGTGCGTCTAGTGATGCCATAGGTATCTGATGAAATCCAGAGGCCAAGTCTAATATCGAAAAATACTTTGCAGACCCAAGTTGATCTAATATATCTGTTATGTTAGGTAGAGGATATGCATCTCCTATAGTTTTTTCATTAAGATTTCTGTAATCAATCACCATTCGCCATCTCTTGTTCCCTAAGGAATCAGGCTTTTTCGGTACAATCCATATTGGAGAATTGTAAGGTGATGTAGATTGTTCGATCAAGTCTGAAGATAGTAATTCGTTCACTTGCCTATTGATTTCTTCTTTATGAATAGGGGGAAATCTATATTGTTTCACGTGGACAGGTACGTCGTTGTGAGTTGGAATGTAATGTTGAGCGGCATTAGTCGCTTGAAGATCTTCGCTCGGAAGATAAAATCTATCGGAATGCTTAGAGATTATTCGTCGAACATTTTCTGACTCCTCGGAGTTTAAGTGTTCGAGGCGAAGAAGTTGCAAAATATCTGATGTTCTATCAGTATATGAAGATTGTGTTTGATGGAAATATAGAGGATTATCTATATTTTTAGAGAGGTCCCACAAGGGCTGATACAGAGAAATAGTTTTATTGAGATTCAGTGGCTGAGTCGATCCTTCGGAAGGCCCTAGGGTTCCGGAGGAATTATTATTACAGGTATCAAAATCTTGTAATTCTATAAACGGAACATTAAGATGTTACGTATTGAGATTTTGTTGTTACGTCTCGATCGTAACTTCTCACGTATTTATTTGTTACGCAATTGTAACTTCTCTCTATTTCTTTTTCAGGGCAACCTGCCAAGCCGGCTATACCCTAGGACGCCGAGAGACTAAGAATCTTTTGCGCTTCTTTCAGGAGAGGGATTGACGATGGGAAATAGATTAGGTGCGTTGAACCTGACCCAATTTATCCTTTTTGATCTGTTTTCTTTTATTAGTTTACTTCCTTAGAGCTTTACAAATCCTTTATTATTGTTATTATTGTTATTATTTGACAGTTGTAGATAGTGTATATCGTTATATGTATAGATGTGTGTATGTAGTTAATGTTCTTCTCTATAGCATTTCTAAGGCGATATCTAGATATGGTTATTATTCGCGGTTGTTGAAGAAATTATCTCGCTGCAAGTATTCGTAGATCTCGATAAAATCTTCGTCTGTTAGTCCTGCGAGGGGTTGGATACTGCTTGGTAAGACTAGGTCCTCTGGTTCCGGGTAGAAATTTGGTTCAGGGGGATCCAGAACTTGACCTGGGTTGGATGGACCAGCCTCAGTTTCTGTGCTTTGTTCTATGGGTCTTCGTTCTTCCGGTATGGAAGGAAGATCTTCCGGTGTCCTGACCGGCGAGTAGCTGGGATTAGATGAATCCTGGATGGGGGAGTAATTGGGCGATGGCGGCCTGGCTCTGGGCTGTTGTTCCTCTTGAAGAACCGCTGGAGGGTTTCGGGGAGGACGATAAGGGTATGCGCGGGAGGGCGCGAAACTACGCACTGGAGAGTACCTTGTTACTCTGCTTGTTAAGTCGTTCTCGTCGGCAAACAACTGACGAGCTGTAGGGAGCCTAAGTACCGATCGGGAGGCACGCCTGCGGCGTATACCCGCGGCACGGAGGGGAATTTCGCGTCCAACGGAAGAAGTTCGGCGGGGGTTAACCATCTACCGAGGGAATACGACTATTTAGTATGTTTGATGCGATTGATTTAACACAAAAGGGGTTTACTTACGATGATGCGTAGAAAGGTACCTGTTAAGATGAATGGTTTTATAAGGTAAATGTAGTCACAGCAAGGTGGTTCATAGAGTTAAGACGAATAATACGGCTTAACGGATTATTATGAGATAAACGAATGTAGATTATGATAGTATATCTCACTCGTTCTCATATCATGGTTGAAACGTTCGGCAATATACAGTTCATTGGGGTACAGCAATTAATGATTTATTTAATATATTTTGAATTTTTCAGGGGCATGCGGTTGCACCGCGAGGTCCGGAGATTCAGGGGGTACAGACAAGGATACGGGTAAGAGCGGCTGGCTTACTTCAGATAAGTATAAAATTCATAAAATGTTTTGATAGTTAACTTGTAAACCAGTGCATAAATTCTATTATTTCGACAGATCCTCTAGGAGCGAGTCTTAGATTCTGAGTCTAGTATCGAGGTGCAAGACGTCACGTCACAGCGGCACAGGATCCACGGAGAAATTCTTGCAAAGAAGCTCTCCGTGAAAGCGGCAGAGGAGTAGAATTTGCTACTCAATGCACATCGAGTGACTAACTCGAACGACGCTACACTCTAGGATACGCTTCGAGCGTTCTCAGAGGATCGGTTGAAATTTAAATTATTCAACTCGAAAGAAAAATTTGAAGTCTGTATACGGACAGGTAGGATTCGGGGAAAATTGTCGTACAACGGATGATAATTTATCTAGCATATACTGAATTTCCAGGAGCATGCGGCTGCACCGAGAGGTCTGGAGATTCAAGGATACAGACGAGGATACGGGTGGAAGCGGCTGGCTTACTTCAGATAAGTATAAAATTCATAAAATGTTTTGATAGTTAACTTGTAAGCCAGTGCATAAATTCTATTATTTCGACAGATCCTCTAGGAGCGAGTCTTAGATTCTGAGTCTAGTATCGATGTGCAAGACGTCACGTCACAGCGGCACAGGATCCACGGAGAAATTCTTGCAAAGAAGCTCTCCGTGAAAGCGGCAGAGGAGTAGAATTTGCTACTCAATGCACATCGAGTGACTAACTCGAACGACGCTACACTCTAGGATACGCTTCGAGCGTTCTCAGAGGATCGGTTGAAATTTAAATTATTCAACTCGAAAGAAAAATTTAAAGTCTGTATACGGGCAAGTAAGATTCTGGGAAAATCGTCAATAGGCCTAGAATAGATCAACCTAATATACGAAGTTATTATCAAGGTTGATTAAGAATGATTATTGTTTTATTATTTCCTTACCGGATGACGGGATCAATGGATGAATGCAGGCACCGCTGCTCCTTCCCTGGGTTGCTCGACCTCGGTGAGAACCTGAAGAAGTGGCAAGGCAGCGCAGAGAATGGCCAAAGAGTCAGAGGTTGCTGGATGGTAGCACTTTATTAAAGTGTTAATGTTGATACAGCTCTCTTAATAGAGATTGAGACTAAGTCCCGAAAGAAAAAAAAATCAGAATCGCGACTAAGTTATTTTCGAATAAGTTAAGGTGTCCGGTAGGCTTCTAGGTTTGTCCTCTTCGAGAGCTGGAGATCTGATGGGCGTAGAGAGAGCTGAGACACAGGCGAGTTAATG
Source organism: Camponotus floridanus (assembly GCF_003227725.1). Taxonomy (NCBI): domain Eukaryota; kingdom Metazoa; phylum Arthropoda; class Insecta; order Hymenoptera; family Formicidae; genus Camponotus; species Camponotus floridanus. Next base: position 5,390 of record NW_020229674.1, on the reverse strand, counting down.
GCGCAGAGACACAAAAAGCGGCGGCGGCGGCGGCCTTATATACCTTCCTCTGGTTCGATGTTTAATGGTAGGGAGAAGAGGTGGGCCTTTTTGGTGATTGGTGGGTCGGCTGCTGGAGCTATCCCTTCCTGCTATGAGTTTGCGATGTGGTGGGTGAGAGTTTTGTGGTAGGGATTGCAAGTCTTGCGTCTTAGATTTATTAAATAATTTTAGAATAATTTTTAATAATGATTTTTAACAATCAGAATTTTTTTATAATATCGTATTTATGTTATTAGAAAATTTGAGTTCGATTTATAACAATTGTTTAAATTTTAAGTGATATTTTGGTAAATTCTGATGTATTAAACCATTATTATTACAATGATTTTTACAATGGTGCGTATATAGTTAAAATTAATAATTAGTAATTAATTAATATTTAGTAAATTAATAATTAGTAATAATTAGTAAAGAAAAATTTAGCATTTGGATTGCAGATTCTAACGCAACGGATGCGAAGATGGCTTATCTCTTTTTCTAAAAATAGATATGCTGGATGTCCTTCGAAGAATGCTCACTGCATTCTTTCTCTTTATAAGACACATTAGTAACAGTAATATTTTTAATGAATTACCTTTTAAAATTCGTTTACGTGGTTTAAATTGGCATATTACACGTATTATTTCCAGGTTTAATAATTATCTTAAGACTAATTATTAAGATTTATCATTTACAAGATATATTTTTATTTATTTAATAAAGGCTTTAACAATTAGAATTTTTGTGGTTTTATATGTATTTTAAAATTTTCAAAGTCGACCTTTAATGATTACTCAAGTCTATGAATAATATTTTAATAAATTCTAATGCGTCAAGCCATTATTATTACAATAAATTTTACAATAAGAATATATGGAAATTAATTATCGCTTCGCTTAATAGTTATTATGTCGCTAAAAGAAATTTTATTCTTACAGTTCTCGGAACAACGTATGAAAAAGCGGCTCGTTTTACTTCTAAGAATGATCACGACGGATGTGCTCGAAGAATTCATTGCACGCTCTACCGTGATCTTTTATTCAAGAGGTCTTTTGATTCTGACAATATTTTATTCTTTGAAGATTTTCATTTGGGCGACTTTTATATTAGCACATATATATATATATATATATATGTATAGATATGTATTCGCATATTGCTTATGAAAATTGATTTCAGCAAGTTTTTACTGAATCGTATTTAATAATCATCGTATAAGATTAATAATTATTGTATAAAATCTTGGGGTTATTAATATTAATTATTTGTTAATATTCGCAATATATATATATATATATGTTTTGTATGCTGATTAATTTTGTCGCGGTAGCAGTCTATTATATCTCCTCCTTTGTTTTATTGTTAAATTTGTTACAAAATGTATATGCATATAGCATGCATATACATATAGGGATATTGTTGGACAAGTTAATATATATATGTGTCAATTTCTATCGCGACGCGTATTTATTGTATTTATACCGTTATTTTATTGAATTTGGTTATAAAATATATACGCGTATATGTAAATTTATTCGATTTATAGGTTACATATAGTATGCATATATATATAAAGGTGTATATTTTTATCTATTAATATATGTTAATTTTTCGTCCTGACGATTGTTTATTACGTCTCTACTTTTATTTTATTGGATTTTGTTATAAAATATGTATGCATATGTGTATATGTAGTCAGTTCATATGTCACATATAGTATGCATATATATGTATATAGAGGTATGATACTGGATAATAGTATAATATTAATAGAGAATACTTGGTTAATGCTTAATTATAAAAAGAAGTCGATGTATTAATTTGGTTTGCATTCATGCGAGCGCGAATTTAGATCTTCCCTCTGCCTTTAGGTCGGGAGAGGATGTTTAAAAATTCCAATGGAGATAACGCGACGTGCTGGACTTGGCCTTGCACGCTTGTTCGACTCGTAGAGTTATACGCATAATATTCTTTGTGCAGTATTATTCGTAAGTACACATATTATTTCTCTATTTCTCTCGTGTTTTCACGTTTTATTTCCTTTGACTTAATGATACATGTATATTATGCATGGTAAGAAGTTGCTGTCATTATATTCATTGTTGTAATTTTTTATTTTTATTTAATAAAGTTTTTGAATTTAGATTCTATTTTTCGAGTGTCATTTTGCACATTATGTACCTGGGCTCTATTCATTTCTCGGAAGGTTTTAGTCTTAAATTTGCATATGTTCATATGCACGTATATATATATGTATTTATATATATATATATATACGTATAAGAGTGCTCATATGTGAATGTTCGTGCATTTTACAATTGTGTATATACATTTTATATTCATAGTAGCTATAGATGTCCCTCCTTAATATTATTATTTTATTAATTCAGGTGATACTTTTGCCAGGGGGGTACCCGGTGAGTAGGAACACGAATATAGGGTGTCCATATATTTTCGTCATATGAAGACTTACTAGTAAGTAATATTCTGACATAATTATACTTAATAAGGTTTGGTATTATGAAATTTTGTCATTAAAGTACTTGAAAAAGGGGGATTATTATAGTTGAAAACTTTTTATATGAAGTGTTAATATTTTATAAGGCTTGGTACATGCATTCATATATAGAAGGGTGTGATCGTAAATGTTCATGGTTGATTTTTGATGATGTTCATTGGTCTTATTCTGATTTTTTAATTATTTTAATCTAAATTTTATATTATTTTGTTCATTTATGCTAGTTGGTTTTTCTTTCTTTTCATTGGCTCATGTGTATATGCCTTAAGCATATAGATGCTATCCATTTTGTTATACTTAATGCTTTGCAAATTTTTATAAAATATTGACAGCCTCGTGTTAGAAATTATTATTCTTATGACCAAATATTATTTTACATTAATTTTTCAGGCATCCAGGAGGGGGGTCATGTGACTTCGTCATATAAGGTATTCTTATTTGATTTTCAGGTAAGATCACTTTAAATTATTATTTGTGTTATGGGCCGCTAGTATTTGGCTAAATTTCGTTATTAGCTTATTATAAGTGAATATTTTATTTGTTAAGGTCTTATTATTCATTTATTATTGGTTATAAGAGTGGATGCATATATATATATATAGATATATATATATATATATTCATATGTATAATTGTTAGAATTATTTTGTAGAATTTGAAGCTAGATTTTACTACCAAAATTTTGTTTCTGAAATTTTTTAATCATTAATATTTTTATTAATTTATGGTCTAAGAACATATATTCATTTTTATTTGTTTTTAGGTGTCAACAGGTTTAGCAAGAAAAAACAAGCAGTGTTGAATTAAAATGTTGATGGTCAAGGATATATTATTATTTCTAAGGGTAAGTCTTATTAAAATTTATGCAAATTCATTATTGTTATTATTATTGTTATTAGTGTTATTATTATTATTTGCATTTAAGCAATTTCAATTTTAATCATAGAGAATTATTAGTACCATATAATTTATTAGTTTTATCAATTGTTAAATTTTGGTTATTATCTTACGTTTTTATTTATAATTTTGTCTTTACAAGTTTCATAGGATATTTATTAAATATTCATTGTTAGTTGGGGATTAATATATATATATCTTGTAATTATTCAATGGCACTTAAATTATATTATTATAAAGTATTTTAATATTTATTATTCTTGTATTTGTTATGTTATCCTTGTGACGATATTAGGTCGGATACTAGTAATTTTGATTTTAATGATATTATTTAGAGGGAGAGTTCGTTTGATATTTATACGATTTTGTTTTGTATTTCGATTATTGTATCGCGATATTATTTAGTGCATAGCTATTATTTATTTGGTTTTATGATTTATAGGTTATACTGGGAGCAGTATATCGATGGTCAATGAAAAATAAAATATTATCGTCGTGAGGGGTTACATCTATATACCCAATATGTTGGAATTATTATCCCAGAGATGTATACGAGAGCGTTTTCACCCAAGTTTGGACGTCATTTTTTTGATGAATTAGTCGACTAGTGTGGTGATCTACTTGGTCATGGTATCATAATTATATTATTTTTATAATTCTATTGTAAAAGATCTCGAAGTTACAACACTTTTGTTTGGTAAATTTGATTGTTAGCATCATATTTATACTTCTAGTGAGTAGGGACTGTTATTTTAGAACTATATACGGGAGCATATTAGGACGTGTACTTATTTTGATTAATTAATCGATTAGTACGTTGATCTACTTGGTAATGGGATCACAATTATGCCCTTAGTATATCTCTATTGTAAAAGATATCGAAGTTACAAACATTTTAAATTTTTGTTTTTGGGGTTGCCTTTAAATTTTACTGCTAGAATAATCACCGGGGAAGCTACTAGGAGGTCGTCAGATTTTTATCGTTAATCTTTATTCGTTTAATGAATTATCCTAACAAAGTCTACGCCAAGTATTGGCTTTATTTTGTATTAATTGTTTTATTTCTTTTACAGGTTACCGAATGGGAGCGTACATGTATTTATATACGGGGAGGAAGAGGGTTGATGGATCAACATTTCTACGTCGAAAATTATAGGGGTTGTTTCAACGCATAATTTTATAAATATATTATATAAACATATATATATATATATGTTTTTAGTTAAGACATCGGTGTTGTAAGGATTTTTGATTATATAAGTATTTTTAATGGTACTACTATAAGACGTACCTATTAATATTATGTTATTATATTTTTAGCACGTTTTAATTATTATATTTTCAATTATTTAAAGGCGATTGTGTTGCTTTTATGATTGTATAATATGCTTGCCTGTCATGTACTATGCATATTAATTATTTAATCAATTCTGCCAAGTAATTTATCAAGTCTGTCGCTAAAATTTAATTATTAAATTTTATCGTTAATATTTGATTCTTCCAATTAATTTTATTATTGATGTTTCATTAAAATTTTGAGATTCGTTAACTAATTAATTTTTCTCTTTCAGGTGCAGGACTACCGTGGCTTTACTTTTAAATGATATTTGGATTTGTCGATGTCGAGGTGGATGATTATTAAAAATCGCTCACATCGCGGATTTTATATAGATTTGATTGTTAGTATTAATTTCTTTTTAGAGGAAGTAAGGAATACAAGGTTTAAAATTATATTATTAATTAACAAGAATGTGTATACGTATATGTATCAAATTTTAATATTGGTTTGTATGTCTTAAGATATTAATTTTATAAACGGCATACAATAAGATTTTTATAAATGTTGATACTTTGCTTTATATAAATGAAATATTGATTATCATTGATCATATAATAATTTTAAATTTTGATTAATGCATTAGATTCGATTGTTCATATATCAAAACGATTTTAT
>NW_020229673.1:0-30578 GCF_003227725.1 Camponotus floridanus | reverse complement strand
AGCAATTCGTCTAAGTAGATACGTCAACATGAAACAAAGCAACAAAAATTGAATCGTTTGAAAAAAGTTTATAATAGTCGATCTAAGAAAAAATTAAGTAATAATTAATTATTAATATTAACAGACAAAAATACTCAAAAAAAATTTATACAAATAACAAATAATATTAAAGAATTTATAGAAACAACAAATAATATTAAAGAAACAAATGATACTGAAGAAACAAATAATATTGAAGAATTTACAAAAACATCAAATAATATTGAAGAAACAAATAATGTTGAAGAATTTATACAAACAAATTATATTGAAGAAACAAATGATATTGAAGAAATTGATAAATATTTTCAAAATAAACATTATATTAAAAATCATACCAGTTACAAAATTATTGATTATAATAATAATGATTTATGCAGTAACAATAAAACAAATAAAATCAAAATTTACGAACAAACTTATACAAACAAAAATTCTGAAAGTAAATGTACTAAGAAACGTTCTCGATGTGAAGATACTGTCCAATTAGAAGTTATTAATAAAAAAGAACAAGATGTGCAAGACTTAGAAAGTTTACTTATTAACAAGCAGATACATTGTACAAAAGATTTAGAAAATAATCGAGCTAAAAAACGACATCGATACGAACAAGATTTAGAAAACAATCGCGCTAAAAAACGACATCGATACGAACAAGATTTAGAAAATAATCGCACTAAACAACATTATAGATATCAAAGAAATTTAGAAGATAAACGTGCTAAGAAAAGAAATCGATATAAACAGGATATAGAACATAATCGCGCTAAGGAACGGTATCGATATAATAAGGATATAGAAAATAAACCGCTAAGAAACGGGATTTATATAAACAGAATATTGTAAAACAACGTGCACAAAAACGTAAACACTATTCCATAAACACTCAGCAAGAACGAGATAGACAAAAAGAATTAGATCCTGATCGCAAATGGCTTTACAACAGACGATATTATCAGAAAACTAAAAAATCTGTACTTGCAATAAAAAATCACGATGTTGGAAAAAAAATTATTAAAAAATATGAAAAGTTTTGGTCGAAAAACACCATAAAACTTCGTTATTCTTTAGAAACATTTATAAAAAATATCGTTAAGAAACTCAGTATTAAAGGCCATATCGAGAAACGATTAAAAGCCGAAAAAATCATACGTTGTTGTATGCATGTTAGAAGAAGTCATATTCGTAATATCTACAAAATATTAGCTTTGATTAAAAAGAAAACAGAAGCAAGTTTGACTCAAATCACAAAATGTTCTACAATTGAAGAAAAATTAGATGCGTTATGTGGTGAATCTAGCCATACAGCCTCATCTGAAAACTATTTTATTGATTCTACATATCGTCATGTAACTTCAAAGGAAACTTTGGTAATGAATGCAGAAGAGAAAGTAGCAAATCTACCGTTAATAAAAACCGCATTGGAACCTTTGGCAATGAATGCAGAAGGACAAGTAGTAAATATATTACCGTTGATAGAAATAGAAGCGAAAAAATCGTGGTCGTGCAATACTTCATGTAAAACTAACGATCCATTTTTAATTAATCATTATCAGAAATTTCTCGAAACTATAAATACATGTACTTTAAAGAATGTACCCAAATTGATAGAAAATATTCATAAATGTACTATGAAAATTTCAAATGAAAAATTGGACCATACGCGTAGCTGCCATATTGATTTCACACTTTGCGAAGGAATGTTTCTTCCAGTTCAACTATTATCGCCTCATTTTCCACGAGTAAGATATATTAAGCGTTTAATTTATCAGCTTACAGATTTTTATCGAAAGATGGATAATCTGGATGAAGCATTAACTCATGCTGATTTAAACACATTAAATGAAATTGTAACTTCTGCACAAGAAAAAGCAGATATGTACAAACATCAACAGGCAGATACAATTCTGAGCGACGATGATATTATTTCTAAATATCATCAAGCATTTAAGGCCTTGGTTAAGCGGTCAACAGACACACCACGGCATGCTTGCGTATCATGCGAAAAATTGTGTTATAAGAGAAATGTTTCTGAAGTCAATATTCTTCGAGAACAAATAAATATTCCAAGTTGGAGAGGTTTAATGACACATATACAACAACAAGAAAATAATGCGCAATATATATGTACTTATTGTGCAGGGAAATTTCGTAAAGGCTTAATGCCTGCGTATTGCATCTTAAATAATCTCCTTACAAATGATGTGCCCAAAGTAATATCATCTCTTAATACATTTGAAAAAATGATTATACAAAGAGCTAAAGCGTTTCAAACTGTCGTCAAAATGGGAACTGTTATGAATAAAAAGTTGCCTCAAAGGCAAATTGTACAAAAAGTTAAAGGTAGAACATTTCATTTACCACTTCCATTACAGGAGACGTTGAATAAATTATGTTTGAATACTGACCCAATAAATATTAATAACGAATTATATATTTTAGTTAGAGGTATTCCGACCAAATCAAATATTATTTGGGAAGAGATGGTTGATGTTAAAAAAATATTTGACGCTTTAACGTGGTTAAAGCGCAACAATGCTTTATACTCTCAAATTATACTGCCAAATGATCATAATGAATTAAACATTTTAGAACAATTAAAAAGTTCAGAGTTTCAAATGGAAGAGACAGAAGCGACATTAGGTGACGAATCTGACAATGAGTCATTAAATAATCTGGTAGAAGAGACGAAAAATGATGTAGAAATTACATTAAACAATCAGCAGAAGGCAATGTTAACTCAAGTTACTGATGAAAATGATGGCTATTATGAACAATATACTATTTATCCTTTATATGAAAAGAAAGCAAATAAAACTTCGACAGACTTGTATCAAATGATAAAAATTCAGAATGCGCCTTTGGATAATCGTGAAAAAGATTTAGATTTAATGTGTTTTCCAGATTTATACCCTTTTGGTATTAATGGACAACATGAGATTAGGGAAGTTAAACTTCATGAACATGAATTTATTAAATGTCGTTTGACATCTAAACATCCACAGTACAGATTAAATCAACAATACTTATTTTATTTGTTGAATAATGCGAATATGCGTCAGTTAAACCGTGGAATTTATCATAAATTGAACGTAACTAATCCTCAAGTTCGTTATACGGCTGCAGAGTATTTAGAAGCAATGTCAAAAGAACAGTTGGAATCTGATCTAACAACAATATTTTCCACACTTCGAAATACGGAACAATATTGGCGTAAACCGAGAAGTAATTTAAGGTGTATGACGCAACATTACGGACCTGCGACATGGTTTTTAACACTAAGTCCGAGTGAATGGTTATGGGAAGATTTAGGTGAATATATTCGTGAAATAAATGGATGGCATGATGCTTCTTTATCCGTTAGCGTACTTGTTGGTAAAGATCCTGTATCAACGTCCAGGTTTCTCGATAATAAATTTCGGGCAATGCTTGACTTCATTAGCTCCAAAGATCATCCAATTGGAGAAGTAACGCACTATTTTTGGCGACGAGAATACCAAGGTAGAGGTATACAACATTTCCACTTATTAATTTGGATTAAAAATGCACCGATTTTTGGTGAATCTACTATTGAAGAAGTCTCCAAATTTATTTTACAATATATAAGCTGCAAAATGCCAGATGAAAATATTTCACCATTATTGTATAAACGTGTTGATACGCATCAGCGACATAAACATAACGATTATTGTCTTCGCTCTAAAAAAGTAGGACGTAAAGTTATTCGTCGGTGTCGTTTTGGATTTCCTCGTTCCGTTACTGAAACTTTCAATATGAGAGATGTGGCAACTTCGATAGCAGGTAGAAAACAATTGAAACATAAAAGTAGACTTTATGATCTTCCTCGAACGGATAATGAAGTTAATATTAATGATTATAATTCTGTTCTTCTTACTGCATGGGAAGGCAATATGGATATACAATTTATTGGTGAAAAATCATCGCTTCTTACTTGGTACATTACTAAATATATAAATAAAGAGGGAAAATGTGAGTTGTCTGATTCTGTTCTTAATATTGAAAATATTAAGAACAAATCATTAGCAAGTCGTCTTTGGAATATGGGTTTGCGATTTATAAATAATAGAGAATGTGGAGCTCTAGAAGCTGCTGATACATTGTTAAGTATTCCTTTGTATGGAACTGATCGAAATACAACTATCAAATGGTTAGATGTCAATCAAATACGACGTAAAAGAATAAAAAATTGCAAGGAAATTGAAGCTCTTGATCCTGAATCTATAGATATATTTTATCCATCTTTAGTAGATGATCTTTATCCACATAGACCAAATGAACTAGAAAATATATCTCTTTATGAATTTGCACAGTGGTATGATATCTCGAAGATCAAACCGAAAAATAAGTATGTTGAGTATTATAAAATAGATAATGGTAAATATCTTAAGCGACGACAGCGTGGATATCTTATTGATCATTATAAAGTTAATGTTAATACACAACCAGAAAATTATTTCTTTTCGTTATTACTTATGTTTAAACCATGGCGAAAATTAGAAGATCTTAGAAACGGAGACGATACTTATGCCGAATCGTTTCACAAAGAAAAACTGCATCTTGTAGAAGCGTTGCGATATCATGAAAAATTAGAAGAATTGCAAAAAGCATTTGAAACCGCAAAACAGTTAGTTCAGCAATGCCTAGACGACGATTTACAAAAACAACAGTCTCAGGATGATCCTGAAAATCCGATAGGTGTTCAAAATATAGAGGCTGGTGAAGCAATGCAAGATTTTAAAGATCTTGGTGATAAAGCAGTTCGAGAAATTGATGTATCTGAAATGATCGCAAAATTAAATGCGGATCAAAAACGTGTATTCGATAAAGTTATCAATACTGTAGAGTCAGATGAATCAGTATTACGATTATATGTTAGCGGAGAAGGTGGTACTGGAAAAAGTTTCTTAATCAAGACTATTAAATGCTGGATAAAACAAAATCTCAACAAAGATACTGCTGTATCAGCACCTACTGGTATAGCAGCATTTAATATAGATGGTTTGACAGTTCATAGATTGCTTCAATTACCCGTTGAACATGGTCATACTCCTAGATATAAACAACTATCTGATCATGTATTGAAAGTTTTACGAGCAGATCTTAAAGATGTTATTCTTTTTATAATTGATGAAGTGTCAATGATATCTAATTTGACTTTAATGTATATACATCTTCGATTGTCTGAAATATTTGACACTAGTGATTGCGATGATGGTTGGTTTGGTCGAAAGCATATTCTTTTATTTGGAGACTTGCTTCAACTACCTCCTGTACGAGATGATCCTATTTTTAAACATTTATCAAATGAAAAAATTTCTAAATATCTTAATTCCTTAAATGCGGTTAATTTATGGACTACATTATTTGACTATGATGAATTAACAATTAATATGCGTCAGCAAGGAGATAACTCTTACCGCGAGTTATTGTCGAGAATTCGTATCGGTTTACTAACAAAATCTGATTGTAAGATTCTCGAAAATAAAAAAATTTCTTTTAAAGCTGATTCCTTCGAATCTAGATTAAATGAGTTATGTACTTTCATTAACAATCTGTCATCAGACACTGTTTGTTTACTACCCACTTGTCATATGTGTGATGTTCTCAATGATGCAATGTTAAGTCGCATTGTTTCTAAAGAAATAATATTAATTGCTGAAGACACGATTGACTGTATTTCATATGTAAAAAAGGAAGTATTAAAAGCATTATCAAATAATGATGATGATAATTCTAGAACAGCTGGACTTTCGAAAAAAATCATAATTAAAATTGGAGCGAAAGTTATGATACGGCGTAATATTGATGCTAGTTTGGGTCTTGTAAACGGTACAATTGCTAAAGTGACTTCAGTTGTACAAGATAATGATTACGTAGAAAAGATCAAACTTCTTTTACCATCAGGTTTAGAATATCTAATTGAAAGAGTAAGTGTTAAATTTGAGGTAGTGGATAAAGCGTACGTTGTCAGAAAACAATTTCCATTATCTTTGAGTTACGGCATCACTATTCATAAAAGCCAAGGATTGAGTTTGCAAAATGCTATTATGGACATTGGTAACTCTGTATTTAATTGTGGTCAAACTTACGTTGCATTATCGCGAGTAACATCTTTAGAAGGATTATATTTAATTAACTTCGATCCTTCATCGGTAATAGCTAGCGAAGACGCAATTATTGAATATAATCGTCTAAAACAGATACACAAACCAAAAGCAGAAATTATTGCCATGTCAAAGGAACAGTATTACAAAGTGAAAGATGTTTTATGGGCGTTTCCAAAAGTAGTTGCTTCTGTTCAAAAATCAAGTTTAGATCAAAATGTTCGACAAAGTACTGCTTGGGTCATGCATGGTTTCCAAAATACAGATAAGGTTTCATGCTATGCAAATGCAGTATTACAGTGTTTATTGAATTTAAATGCCATTAGGCAGCAATTGTCCAATTGTGATAAATCAGATGTTTTACGTGTGTTAATGCATCGATATGAAAATGGAATATGTAATCTAAATACATACGCAATACGACAATGTTTAGGAGAATATTTTTCAAGTCCCGTAAAACGAAATGCATCTGATTTTTTTATGGCTCTTTGCGAAAAATATGATTGTATAAAAAGTTTGGTGAGGCATCAAATAACTTCTATTAAACGGTGTAAAACTTGTGATAATACAAAAACTATTGTTGATAATAATATTATTATTTCTATTCCTATTAATAACTTGAAAAAAAAAAGTTATAATCTTAATGATTTGTTAAATATTACGTTTTCACATTGGTGTCAGTCGCATAATGAATCGTGTGAATATTGTACTGAAAATAATATAATATTAAAAAATGAAATAATATTGACAAAAGAGATAGTTGTAATTCGTTTAATATTTTTATCACAGAATAACAAATTAATGAAAGCAACACACAACTTTAATTTAAGTGCTATTCCAACAACTAAAGTATTAATAGATGGACAGTTGTATAAAGTGATAAATGCTATATTTGATCATGGCTCAAGTATCGATGAAGGTTATTATATAAGTATGTGCAGAGAAGGAACATCTAATATTTGGATCGAAGCTAATGATGCTCAAGTTAAAAAAAGGCAATGGCCTAGAGGTGCTAAAAATATTTACTTACTTTTTTTACAGAAGATGGCTAGTAAATAATATATATATCAAAAGTTATAAAATAAAGAAGCAGTTAAAAAATTCTTTATTAAAAATATATTTTATGTAACTTGAGATTAATATTTAATTATTTAATAATTGTATTTCGATCAGTCCCATATAAAAGAATGTTGTAATGTATCAACAATAATTTCGTGAAGACTGCTTCATGTTCTGCATTATTTATGAACTGTGAAAAAATATTTAGGTAAGTTGCCAATAATTTGTCTTTATTTTCCTTACTATTAAAAATAGAATTAAATAACTCACTTTTTCTCCGTTCCATTTATATATTCAATGATGAATTAGATAAGCAAAGCAACGGTTATTCATTAATGGATTTATAAGTATTAATTGTGAATAATAAATGTAGATTTCTAATGACATATTGATTTGTAGTTATCCGTTTTTTTTGCAATAAGAATAGCAAAGAAGTTTGAAGGATCTATATAGTAGAATATCTACATAGTAAGCAAAGAGGATCGTCGAATTTTAATGAAATATGACGGGGGTGGTGGCGGGTTCTTTGCTCATTTATTTAAAAATGTTAAACATATAGTACAAAAAAGAGTGATATCCCTAAAAAAATTACCCTTTTAAAAAAAAGGTAAAAAAGGTGCTAAGTCCGCGTAAAAAACAGTATATGTATTTGCAAAATAGTGTATTATTAACTGTAAAAAACTACTGTAAAAAACCTGTCTCCAAAATAGTGTTATTTTAAAACTGTAAAAAACTATTGTGAAAAACCTATCTTCAAAATAGGATTATTTTAATCTACAAAATAGTTGTTTTAATCTGTACAAAATAGTGTTATTTTAAACCGTAAAAAATTGTTTTACAAATTATTTTAATTTTGTGTAAAATTGTATATCCTACAAAAATAATGATATCAAAAAAATTGCGCTAAGTGAAAATAAAAACTTATAAAAATATTTTAACCAAAAAAAGTTATACAAAATAGTTGTTTTAATTTTCTACATTATATCCTAGAGAAATAATGATATCCAAAAATTACGCTAATTGAAAATAAAAACTTAAACTATTTTAACTAAAAAAAATTGTACAAAATAATTGTTTTAATTTCCTACAAATAATATTACAAAGTTGCGCCAACTGAATAAAAATTTTTACTATAAAATAGACATATTTCTTTTTTATTTTCAATATTAAAAGAAAAATGATATTAAATGAATTGTAATATATCTATTATTATAAAAAATCGAATTGAAAATATGAACAAACATATACATTGCAATAATCATATGCATATATCCTGAAAAGTTTAATTAAAAAAAAAAAAGAAAATGATAATACAAAATACAAAATTAAAAATTATTAAAAAGATTAAAAATTAGAAATTAATAAATAAAAAATAAAAATTTATATAAAAATTAAAAATTAATACATATAAAAAAATTTTAGTTAAAAAACTTAGCGCTGCTAATTTCATTAGCACATTGTTCAGCGTAGCAGCGCTAAGTTTTTTAACTAAAATTTTTTTATATGTATTAATTTTTAATTTTTATATAAATTTTTATTTTTTATTTATTAATTTCTAATTTTTAATCTTTTTAATAATTTTTAATTTTGTATTTTGTATTATCATTTTCTTTTTTTTTTTTAATTAAACTTTTCAGGATATATGCATATGATTATTGCAATGTATATGTTTGTTCATATTTTCAATTCGATTTTTTATAATAATAGATATATTACAATTCATTTAATATCATTTTTCTTTTAATATTGAAAATAAAAAAGAAATATGTCTATTTTATAGTAAAAATTTTTATTCAGTTGGCGCAACTTTGTAATATTATTTGTAGGAAATTAAAACAATTATTTTGTACAATTTTTTTTAGTTAAAATAGTTTAAGTTTTTATTTTCAATTAGCGTAATTTTTGGATATCATTATTTCTCTAGGATATAATGTAGAAAATTAAAACAACTATTTTGTATAACTTTTTTTGGTTAAAATATTTTTATAAGTTTTTATTTTCACTTAGCGCAATTTTTTTGATATCATTATTTTTGTAGGATATACAATTTTACACAAAATTAAAATAATTTGTAAAACAATTTTTTACGGTTTAAAATAACACTATTTTGTACAGATTAAAACAACTATTTTGTAGATTAAAATAATCCTATTTTGAAGATAGGTTTTTCACAATAGTTTTTTACAGTTTTAAAATAACACTATTTTGGAGACAGGTTTTTTACAGTAGTTTTTTACAGTTAATAATACACTATTTTGCAAATACATATACTGTTTTTTACGCGGACTTAGCACCTTTTTTACCTTTTTTTTAAAAGGGTAATTTTTTTAGGGTATATATATACAGGGTGGGCCATTTTAAATGATCCACTCAAATAACTTTTTTATATTTGAATGTACAACAAAATATTTCAAATAAAAGTTGCTTGACTTCGAGGGGGACAGAAGATGGGTGGCAAAAATTTGACCTTGGATAGTCATTTGAGGGTCACATAAAGGTTACTTTCAATTTCTTAAATGGAACCTCCTATTTTTCATTGCATATTCTTGTAGCTTATCTCAAGAGTTTTCCAAAACACTATAATTAAGTACCTTTCCATTAAGTACTTTTTGAGTTATAAGGCTTGAAATAATTTTTTAATTTTACATAAACCATAAAATATCTAGTAAACCATTCATTTTTCGATTGTCTTACCTTCATACTTTTATATACAAAATAATGAAAGGAATCAATTGGTGTAAAGAAAACATACAGTTGTTTTTAAGAAAAAATATGGAATTGTTAATTGCAAATTACATATTTTTTCTTAGAAACAACTATGTGTTTTCTTTACACCAATTGATTCCTCTCATTATTTTGTACATAAAAGTATCAAGGTAAGATAATCGAAAAATGAATGGTTTACTAGATATTTTATGGTTTATGTAAAATTAAGAAATTATTTCAAGCTTTATAACTCAAAAAGTACTTAATGAAAAGGTACTTGATTATAGTGTTTTGGAAAACTCTCGAGATAAGCTACAAGAATATGCAATGAAAAATAGGGGACTTCATTTAAGAAATTGAAAGTAACCTTTATGTGACCCTCAAATGACTATCCAAGGTCAAATTTTTGTCACCCATCTTCTATCCCCCTCGAAGTCAAGCAACTTTTATTTGAAACATTTTGTTGTACATTCAAATATAAAAAAGTTATTTGAGTGGATCCCTTAAAATGGCCCACTCTGTATATACTTCGGTTTATATATATATATATATATATATATATATATATATATACACACACACACACACACATTCAACACACGTACACACAAAGTAAATAATAAGTTACGAAGAAACCAGTTGATTTTATTAAAATTTTATTAAAATTTAATTTTATAAAATCTTTTATTAATATGAAGAATATGCAATAAAAGTAGGGAATTTAATTTAAAAAATTCAAAGTAACTTTGCCTTGATTTTGAAGACTTAAAATTAAACTAATAAAATCAATAAATATTTTCTCTCCTTTTCTCTCGTTTAAACTCTAATTTTTATTTGAAATATTTTTTACAAATTTAGAATTTTCAACTAATTTCTTATTTTCACGACGGCGTCGTTGATTCTCCCTTCTTTTTTCTCGATGTCGTTGTAAAAATTCTTTTTTTTCTTCTAAAGTACGTACAATTTTACGTCTCGTCATTTTATAAGAATTTTCTATATTAATATACTAAATATAAAATCTTAAACATATACACGTAATATTATTAATATTAACAAAAAGAAAATAATTTATACAAGAAATTTTTTACTATTGAAATATCTGTTACTATTTTTATATTAATAATCTACATACTATTACTATATTAATAATTTATTATTATTATTATTTATATATTATTATTTAAATATTATTATTATTTATCAATTATTATTATTATTAGATTAAGTTCAATTATAATAAAAATTAATATTCTCTTTAGGAATGGAATCTGACGAATTATTGTTGGAGTTACAATTGTCATTTACTTTAAGACCAAATATGGATCGACGTCGATACAACGCTCAAGGAATTAATAAAATTGTTGTTGTTTTTCTCACTTTAAATAAATTAACTTACATAAATAAGTTAATTATTATGGTTATTAAACTATTGTTATTGTTAACATTATTATTTTGTTATCATCATTATCATCATCTTCATTGTCATTATTATCATTATCATTGTTGTTATCGTCAATATTATATAATAGTTTATATCATCAATGTCATCATTTATATATCATTCATATCATCAATTATCATCAATATCATAATATCATATTATCATCAATATCATCAATATCATATTATTATTAATAATAATATCAATACTTCTAAATAATATGATTTATTTATTAATTACACATACATAAAAAATAAAATAAATTACAATATAATAATTAATAATACTATTGTAATAAAATTAAATATTAATTAAATTTTTGTAAATATAATATATTATAATTTTTGTAAATATAATAAAGTATATTATAATACAATAAAATTAAAATGTAATTAAATATAAAATACTAATTGCAAATAAATTAAAATAACTTATAATATAAAAAGTTCTCAAATAATTAATAATTTTTTTTCTTCACTCTTCTTTTCCTTTTTTTCTACAATTTATGTCAATTTTATAACTTTCTCGCCTTTCCTGAAACAAAAGAAATAAATATTAATAATTTACATTTATTTAAAAAAATAATATATAAGAAATTATACAAATAATACATACATACATATATATGATTTATGCATACATATCTATATGTATGCAGAGTGAGTTTTTTATCTCAAGATATCGAAATATCTCGTAAAAGATACGAAAAAATGTTTCAGACAAAAATTGTATGGTTTCAAGGGAGACATAATGATGTCATTTGTTTGACCTTGAAGAGTCACCTGAAAGTTATGTGAAGTCACCTCCAACCTTTTAAATAAGACTGTATGTTTTTATCCTGTATGTTTTTGCATATTCTCGTAGCTCATCTAGAGAGCTTTCCAAAACACTATAATTAAGTTAGTTTTCATTAAGTACTTTCCGAATTATGAGACTTGAAGTTATTTCTTAGTTTTACATAAACCGTAAAATATTTTGTAAAATATTCATTTTTTGATTATCTTATCTTAATACTCTTATGTACAAAATAATGAGAGGAATCAATTGGTGTGTAGAAAATACATAATTGTTTCAAAAACAAAATATAATTTGCAATTAACAATTACATTTTTTTTTCAAAACAATTATATGTTTTTCTTACATCAATTAATTCCTCACATTATTTTGTACATAAAATTATTAAAATAAGATAATCGAAAAATAAATATTTTACAAGATATTTTACAATTTATATAAAATTAAGAAATGATTTTATGCCTCAGAAAGTACTTAATAAAAACTAATTTAATTATAGTGTTTTGGAAAGCTCTCGAAATAAGCTACGAGAATATGCAAAACATACAGGATGTCTTATTTAAAAGGTTGGAGGTGACCTTCACGTATCTTTCAGGTGACTCCTCAAGGTCAAATTAATAACACTACCTTATGTTCCCCTTAAAACCATATAACTTTTGTTTGAAACATTTTTTCGTATCTTTTAGACTTTACGAGATATTTCGATGTCTCAAGATAAAAAATTCACCCTGTATATAAATTATATATTATATATATATATATATATATATATATATATATATACACACATATATGTGTGTGTGTGTGTGTGTGTATTTAAATTGTATTATATTAATATATAATTTTATATAAATAATTTTATAGATCTTATTATTAATATTATATTAATAAAATCTTAATCATAAATCTTTTCTTGTAACATAAACTTAGGAAAAGTTAACATATATTCAATATTTGGTATCAATAAAATTTTTTACTATTCACGAGTTCATGCTAGAGAAAAAAATTTATGATTGAACTCCAAGTAGGGAAAAGCTCATACTACTTGTATCATGTTTATATTTACAATTATACTTACAATGTATATAGAATATAAACTATATTGTAGTGTATTTAATTATGCATATATATAATTAAATATATATATTATAATATAGATTATATTATTTTTATTTATAGTTAAATTACATTAATAATTTTAAACTTTCTCTCCCCGCATTGTTATATATATACTTCTTAATCAGTTAATGTGTATGCAAGATAATACATCGTATAATACATTGATTTATTAAATAATAACAAGAATTATACGTATCTTTATACAATTACATATATATAACTATGTTCATTAAATTTTTATTAACATAATAAATAATAAATACTTCATAAAATATTTCATCAAATATTTTCTACTATAATTCTTGCTATTTTTAGCTAAGTTATTTATAAATATATATGTATTATCTTTAGTTATACTTTATCTTATATATATATATATATATATATATATATATATATACAATAATAATTATTTAAGAACATATTTACTCTAATGCAAATAGAGTTCGACATTCTTAATTTAATTTAAATATTGCAAGAAAAATTGCTAATAAAAAAAGTTTGTATAAAGAAGTGATTCTACATTTTCTGGATTATTATTGTTTGTGCAAGATAATTAGTATAATATGTGTAGGATGTTATCTACAAGTAAAATTTATTGGAATCGGTATATGATACAGAGTATAATTACAAAACTGGAGTACAGTGAGAGCACGTCTCGACTCTTCGAACGATCGTTAGGAACTACCCTTTGTCTGAACTGCATCGCTGCAGTTCACACTCGTCCTTCTGTCGTGTATCGTCGCGAATTGTTACAAGATGTTTCAAGAACCGCGCGGGGCATCCGAAAAGGTGCACACGCGGAAATCATAACGCAGCTCGAGACGCTTCGGGTTTTACAAACGGTGCAGCCGTGAGCGGATAATATGTGAACGGGTTGGTCGGCATATGCACTCGAAAATATCCTACATTTCGGCCGTCCTGCCAGACATTCGCCCTCGAATGTCGCGTTCACAATTGTTCACAAGTAACTTTCTCTTTTTCGTCTTCACTTTCCAATTCATCCAAATCGTCGAAATGCACCCAGGGTTTCATATGATCAGCGGATGTTGAAGTTTCTTGTGGCCCTTCATGGTCGCCTACTTTTATGACCATGTATCGATCGTTACGCATTATTTTAACAACACGATACGGACCGAGAAATTTACTGCAAAACTTAAGTCCTGGACCAAACCATGTGCGCTTAATTGCAACGAGATCTCCATCTGTGTATTTCAATGCTGTCTTTCGTCTTTTATTACAATTTTTTACGTTTTCTCCTTGTACTTTAGCGATTTTTTCTCTCGCTTCCCGTCTAACATCGTCGCGGTCTTCTTCGAATATTCGCGTCCATTCATTCTCGAGCATCTCACGTACTTGTGAGTCTTCTTGTAAACGCATACGAGTATCAAACATCAGTTGGAACGGTGACCGACCAGTGCTTCTATTTGGCGTAGAATTTAAGTATTTCTGAGCAGCGTCGAGATACTTAAACCATTCTTCCGGTCTTGGAGCCGACAATTTTGTTAACAATGGTATAAGGGTACGATTTACCCTCTCGACCTGTCCATTACCTTTAGGTACTCCGGTAGTTATTAAGAGATGTTGGATATTCTCTGTGTTACAATATTCTTTAAACATGCCGGACGTAAATGTTGCGCCGCGATCTGATATAATTCTATACGGATTTCCAAACACAATACACTGCTTACGTAAACGATCAATTATTTCGGCAGCGTCGGTTGATTTCGTAACGTACAACCACACGAACTTGCTAAACGCATCGACTACAACAAAAATGTGGCGGTAATTCTTTTTTGTACTTGGCATCAGACCTAGATGATCTACGTGATACGTATGTAGTGGTATATCTCCCTTATCGATTACATTTAAAAATCCTTCTTGTTTACCTTGCTTTCGTTCCGCTAAAATACAATTTATACAACTCATTACAATCTTTTCGATCTTCGGTCGCATATTCTTAAACCAATAATCTCTACGTACTAGCGTTTCCGTTTTATTAACACCGAAATGACCTTGCTCATGCGCTTGTCTAATTATCGAATTTTTCAAAATCTTAGGTACTACTAACAATAATTCGCCATTGTCGTCTTTATACAATAAATCGTTTTTTAATAAATATCCGTCGGCTTTATTGAGTGTCGCTAATTTAATAATCTTCTGCAGATCTTGATCGGTACTCTGAGCTTTTTTTAAATTTGGCAATTAAACCGTCGTTACACTGTAAAAAAATTTTGTGTAAAATTACACCTATTATTGTGGGTAATTTTAAGACCCACTATAATAGGTGTAAATTTCCACTCATTTGTAAATTTGCAGTATGCAAGTAAAATAAATTCTTTAATTTGTAATTAAGCAAATTACAGAAATAAATTAACAATAGCATGCAAAATTACAGAATAAGAAATGTAATAAAACTTCTTGAAATTGGAATACTAAACATTCAAATATTGAATTTACACAACAGAATGTAATAATACTTCACGCATTTCAGTTATTACAAATAAAAATATGAAATTTATGTTTTACGATTACAAGTTTACATTATTTTTGTAATAATATTATACAGGTTTGCGATATTACACTTTAAAATGTTATTTTTACAAAAATTATCAAAGAAAATTACTTGTAAGTAAAATTTTCAATACACTCTGTTGTGTACATTTACTATTAAAATATTAAATATTTTAACTTCAAAAAGTTTTATTACATTATTATTTTAATTTTACTTTTATGTAAATTCACTTCTGCAATCTGCTTAATTATTATTTAACTGGTATCACTAAGCTTGACGCTGAAAAAATAGATATATTTTCAATTTTTTTTTTTTGACGCTGATATTGGCATGACAAAGGCTTTTGCATACTTAAAACATATAAATTTTACTTGTAAGTTTCATTTATTGAAAAACTTATAAGTTTCATTTTTTGAAACAATATACTATATATAAAAGCCTGATTTTGTCAATACCAGCGTGAAAAAAAATATTGAAAATCGACCTATTTTTAAACGTCAAGCTTAATTGACACCCCTTATAACAAATAAATTTATTTATATACACTAGATGGCTGGAGAAATAAATATTTATGCTTTAAAATAATTCAATCATTTTCTACAATATTAATAATTGTTTTATTATAAAATGTTAAGTTTTATATTTACAATGTCAAGTTTTTTATAACGTTTCGATATTACGAATGTTGCATTATAAAAAAGAAAAAAAAAACAATGCAATCTCTTTTTAGTAAATATATCATCGTAAATCTATGTCTAAAGTATCTAACGATTTTTTTGTGGTGGATTATAATTGTCGCAAATAATATTGATTCTTTAATATTCATCGCAAGAAAAAAATAGTAATCATGTTATTGACATGTCAGAATATAAATGGAAAATTAAAAAAAAAAAAAACGTGGTAAGTACGCAGTTTTCAAAATTTGCTCGAAATAAAAATCCAATATGTATCTAAAATGGACTTTACAAATCTCCCTACTTTTATCGCACGTTATATCTAAACTCAAATACGTACTTGTATCAAAAATCTTTGGAATATAATCTCATTATAGATCACTTAATAAAGCATAAAAGTACAATACGTATCTTAAATTATAAGCTCCTTTTATAATCATCTGAAAAGCAATGAGCTTTTTGTAAGTAATATATTAAATATCTTATGTCTAAATTATTGCCTGTTGATAATAACATATTGTTTAATCGAGTTGCCTCAACTTTTTAAGATTTCTCTCGTTTAAACATATTATCTTTGGAAATTGCATTTAATCCTAAAATCACGAAGTTGTAATACTGATGTACCCGCTAAATTGACTTAAATCACGCAATTTCCGAAATGCGCGTAAACTTTTTTTTCGCTTTAAATCGAAGTTGTTTTTTATCAGCATGGTTCTGCCGCATGACATGAATTATGAATTGTGCTCTATGCAGAATGTATTTTATTACGAAAAATTACATAGATAGGTTAAATTATAATATAAATAGAAAGAATGCGAGAAACCAACTGATAAAGTCAAATTTCGATCTCAACTTAAAATCGGTATTATAGCGTATCCATAAGGATACGCTTTCATTCATTGATACATTCGTATATCGTATATTTTTTCGGATTTTATATTTTATAGGATGCCGCAATGTATAGAACTTTATCAGTTTCTGAAACAAAAAACTATATTAATACAGATTATACAGATATAAAGTAAATATTTATATTCAATTTAATTCTAGAATTATTTAAGAACTCACAAATTAAAAAAAATATCCTCTTTTTTCATGAAAAAAATCGTAAGGAAATGATCTCTTAATTTTTATTTAAACCATGTATCCGTAATGATTCCTTTGACTGTATAGTCTATATAGTATTTGATAAAATGAATAAAATTTTTAAATTTTATTCTAATTAGAAAGTATAAATTAAAAAGTAACATATATAGCATATCGTAATGTACATAAATATCCCTTTCTGAAACTAAAAAAAAATAACACAGATTATAAAGTAAATATTTATATGCAATTTAATCCCAAACTTAAGAACTCACAGAAAAAAAATCTTCTTTTTTCATGAAAAAATGTCTTCATTTTAACCACGTATCCGAAATGTAACACCTTTGCAATCAATTGACAGTATTTATGATAAATTAAAAATTTATTTTTCTTAGAAACTAAACTAAAAAGTATATCATAGGATAGGAAGTATATCATAGGAAAAGTATATCATGCTATAATATATAGGATTTTTATCTTTTTCTGAAAGAAATAAAAATATTAATAAAGATTATAAAATGAAATAAAAATGTACCATAAAGATACAATGTGTGTATATGCCATTAATACAAATTTGATATAAATAACATAATAATGCTTACTGTTGTTGTACATACATATGTACATACACACTACACTATTTGTGTGTAGCAGTATTTTCTTTGTTCGACGTTTCTCTTAATTTATTAAAGAGTGATAATACTTTGTATTTTGTTGATATCCTACGAGATTTTGAACCAGCAAGTGGATGAATATTTAAAAAGTACTTTTGTAAAAATTCTAAAGTACATGTACAATTTATGGGATATTCCATGTTGAAAATGTAATATACGGACATCAACATTTTCAAAGCTTCATAAAAGCAAAATGTCCTCTCAATCAATACATTTTCTATATATAAATAAAACATTCGACATGCTGCGTCATCTGTAATAATATAATATACGATAATGAAAGCAATTACAAACATATAACAATAAAAATTTACTAAAGTTAAATTTAGTATAACTACATATAGTGAAATTACTTATGATTATGATGCATGGTGCCACAGTTGGTGGTTTTATATCCTGCAATGATGTTCCTTCCTGTTAAATAAGTTATATTCAGTATTAATTAAGTCTATGACATTCATATAAGCAAAATAAATATATTTAAAGAAAATATTTACAGGATATGTTTTAAATAATCCTTCAAAATCTTCTTTAAAATGTCTCATTATAATTTGTATCAATTTTATCTCTGTTGGATTATTAGAATCATTGATATCTTTATATTTTTTATGTTGTCCATAATTGAGAATTTTTTCTTGTTTTTTTATAATTTCTTCCTTTAGAAGATCTATAGAATGTCCCATTAGTTTTTCATAATGCCAAAACATAAATTTTTTTTGTAAAAGTATCGGCCACGTGGTTTTAATATTTTTGATACTAGGTATTTCATGAACATTGTTCAAAAATAATCTTTGCGCAGGATATGTAGCTTCAAGATAGGAATTAATTTTGTGTTGAATTTTAAGATCGTTTCTTGATGAATCATCGTCAACTATTTGACATAGAAATTTAGTCTTTTCTTCAATTGTTTCCTCTGTTTCTGTATCAATATATTTTTCTGGTTGCCAATTACTACATCCTGCTTTAGCGGATAATACTTTCTTTTGTTTTTTTATAGGTATATTTAAACTTTGGCTTAGACTTCTTTTCATATGTGGCCTATTTAAGTAACAATTTCGGTCTCGAAGTTTTAAATATGTGGTATGAAATCCATCGCCAAAACATGTACCATCTTCATTTATATCTTTAAAAGTTTGTGGGTATTTATTAACAATTTTTTCAGCTATTATTTTAAACGCTTTGGATGGTATAAATTCTTGAACGTTTCTCATTTCAGAAACGGTACGGTTCACAACTGCATTTATTACATATTTGCTGCGACTTCCATTTTGCAGTTCTTTAAGCACTGTTGGTTCTAAATTATTCCATGGTATTTGAAAATTTATCCAAAATTCAAGTTCTACTTGTTTATTATTTGATATTTCATTTATTGGAGATGAAATAGATAGCGAATTTGATGGCGAAAAAGTTTCCTCATTTAAACTAGATGTGAGTGAAGCAGTATCAGAAGACATAACTGCAGTTTCATTTTGTACAGACCAGGATTCTTCTGGTCGTAGTAACATTAAAATTTCACCGGAACAAAATTTTAGAACCTCATTGTCATCAATTATTGTGCCATCTTTCTCTATGACAAGAACAGAACCAACAATTCCAAGTTTAATATTACTTTTTGTAATAAGATCTGTTAGCATATCATCTGATTCACGAAGTATAAGTGATATTTTATTTTTTCTATCGGCAGACCAGACTTTATAGAGATACGACATCTAAAATAAAGAAACATATATATACATGCATAATGTAACAATTTACGTTGAAGTATAAATTGCTTACATCATTTGAAGATCCAAATTTATGAATCAAGAGGTGCATACTTGAAGACATATACAGGAATAGAATTTAAATTAGTTTCCAGGATAGGATGTGGTGCAAGTAAGGAAGTGTATGGGAACAACAACATTTTCTCTACATTGCAATCTAGACCTTTCAATTCGAACTGTTCATATATGCCAAAATCAGGATTATATGTAATTTTTGTTATGGTACCTAAAAAATAAATGTTTGTATAGCAGTTATTTATCAAAATGTATTTAATTTTACATAGAGTGAAAGAATCAAAACAATCTTTACCTACACAGATACACATATTTTTTTTATATGTTATACCTTTAAAAGTAACTTGTGAGGATATGTACTTTATATTTTCATTTTCTCTTTTATGAAAATAATCTGTTATAATGAAAGAAATTTGATCATTAAAGTTTTGAGAAATATATTCTTGTGCATCATCTGCTATTACTAAAGTACGATAATTATTATTGAAATATTGATTTGCAAAAATTGATGTTTGTGTGATAATAATTTAATTACGTTCTTAAAATTTTGGGAATGTTTAACAATGTTTTTAAAATACCTATGTTTGCTTTCAAACCTCAAGGTCCATAAGTGTTTCAATGGACCAAAACATGTAGTTAAAATGGGATAATGAGAAATATAATGATGCTTCGGCCTTAATTTGATACTTGGAAAACATTTTACTCTCAATGATAAGTAATCATTTATCTTTTCTTGTAATAACGCAATCTGACCAAAGGACAAAGCAGGAGCACAAATTAAAGAACATATTTCTCGAAGATATAACATTAATATCCAAACATCATCCTTAATATTCTTAACTACATCAAAGATTGCTAAGGGAAATATTAATAATATTTTTCTGATTTGACTTGCAGTGCCTGCAATTTTAGTTGAATCTCTTATAAGAGGAATACAATTACGTACATTTTCGTACAAAAACTTCATTTTTTGCAATCTATAATTTAGAAATTGATAAGGAAACCAACCTTCTTTCACAAAATATTTTATACAATATATAAGATCATATGAAACGATTCCTTCAAAAAGATCATGTGCTATGCAGGGTGGTAATCCTGGATTACAAATGTGAAAATAATTAAGTTTATTCAGAGGCGAATCATTTTTTATTCCTTTTACAGCTTTCATGATATTTTTTGCTTGTGTGACACACAAATTGTAATTATCTGAATTTCTGTTTATATTAGTACATGCATACTTTGATTGGAATTCATTTTGAGTTATATCACAAAAACGACAAAAATATTCAGAATTAAAATTTTCGGTAATACCACCAATTTGATGGCTTCCTAAATTATCTCCCAACATAGCAACAACAGTGCCAACAAAATTTATTGTTTTATTATCAACATTAATATCTATTCCTCCATTTTCTAAACATTTTAAATCATTTATAAGATATTCCATTATTTTTTCCCAACCAAAAAATGTTACATGTTTTTCATAGCATAACATAACAAGCTGTATATTATCAACTTTTGATCTGAGATAAGGGGGTAAATTTCCTAGCACCATATATACGCCAACAAGTTTAAATTTTTTTTTGGCTGAACCCAAAGGATTACATATTTCAAATGCATCTTGATACAATAAAATTTGTAATGTATATTTATTATTACGAAAGAAATTATTGTTTTTTATTACACTACCATCTTTAATATCAAAGAGCGCATTACTATTATAAATCTGAAATAAATTTAAACAAAAGTGTTGAATATCAGAATTTTGTAATAAAACCTTAATAGTTTTGATAATTGGAATATAATAATAAAAACGTTGTTTGTGATTGTTATCAATTCCTAAATTAATTTGTACAGGCATCACAATGTGAAAATTTTGTTGAAAATATATATTTCTTGAATACGTATTTCGAAGACTACCATTAATGGAATTATGAATATTTTCAAAAAAAGAATAACTGTGTTGAAACATATCTTTAATTTTATCTTTTATATCATCTTGAATATCACTTTCATTTAAAGACTTAATAAAGTGTTCATGAATAAGTTTCGGTATAGATGACATACCATCTATTACAGCTTGTAGAGCAAATTCTGTTAGAAAATATTTTGCAGTCAAATTTAAATATAATTGTGAAATAGCTTTTTTAGTATTTTCTATATCATCAAAAACTTGATTTGAAGTTATCTCTTGAGAAACAAGATTGAAATTGTTACTCACATCAAAATTAAATTCTTCGTTATTAACAATAAACTGCTTATCAAAATTGTTTTCATTATTATTATATGAATGATGTCTACATATGTGCACTGCATAATTATTGACTGTCTTGAAAATTGTGTTATTTAGAAGACAAGATCGATATCCACAACAAATCCCAATTTTACTTTGCCTAATATGATTATATAAATGTTTATGAAAATCTACTGTATTTGTAAAATAATTGTTACAGTTTTTTTCTTTGCAACAATAAGTAACACATGTTCTTTCTTTATAATTTTTGGTGTGGCATCTAAGAATATGTTTTTTAAAATTAACATATTTATTAAAATGTTGCCCACAGTTTTTGAACAGACAAATAATTTTTAAATAAGGCATGTTTTTATGAAAAATTTGATGCTTGTTATACAAAAGAATGGATGAAAATGTACTGTTGCACATTACACATTTGAACATTGTTCAATATTTAATCTTCAAATAAATAAATAAAGAAATTTATAATTGTGTAGGAAGGAGTTTGTGTGAAAGGAGAAATAAAACTGGACTGAGATAGGATTCATATAAGGATATTTCCTTTCAAAGTAGTAACTGCAACATATTTCATATGAAGAATTATTGAAAAAAGGAAAATAAAACTGAATGTCACAAGTCACAAGTGAATGATATTACAATGACAATTATAACATTTGTATGTTGCACATGTTTTGAAATCAATTAATAAAACATATCATATTATGATCTTACCTTGTCCTTGGTAAATTTTTTTTGTAGACTCACTCAACTGTTTGGAATGTTGCTTTAGAAAACGTTGTATGAGGAAATAAACAGAACGAAGTTAATAGTTAGAGATGATCTGCTCAAGGTCATTAGAAGAATCCTCTTTCTTTTATTATATATCACTGCAAATTTTAAGTTAAAAATATGTCAGATTACATAGCACAAACTTAGATTTTAACAAATTTAAAAATTAATATTTATAAAATTAAAAATACAAAATTATATGTATGTAAAACTGTGATTTTTCAAATAATTTTTACGATTGTAAGTTGAATTTATGTAAAAACGATAAAATTTTATTTAAAAAGCATGAAAGATTCTATTAATTTACAAATATATATGCAAAAAATTTTTTGTTTGAACATTACAATATAAAAAATAATGATATTATAAAGATTGAACGAAATTACAATGAACAGCTATTCTTTATAATGTATATGTTTCGAAACTAATTATTAAAATATTTTACTTACCTATCTTGTGAGACCAAAAGATTGCGTGATTGAACAAACAATAACGATTTAGGCAAATTGAACAAAGACGATAATCTCGATGAATGTTATACGGATGTTCTCTCTCTCACAGCAGAAATATATAAAAATTCACGCACTTCGGGATCCGGACAATCGGACAATGCTTAGGGCTAGAAAGTACAATGGCTAATGGCTGATGCAATATGCAATCACGCCACGAACACGAACTGGCAGCTTTCCGATCGTCATTTCGACGGTTTAGCCAATTCATTACTAGTACGTCAGACTTATAACACGCATGCGACAGCGCTGCTTACGCGATCGCTAACAATCAACTACGAGTAGCTGCTGCGCGCCTATCTCGAGATATAAGGTCTGTTCTTTTTAGCTGAACTGACTGCACTAGTTCAGAGTTTGTCTTTCTCCTTTCTATATGGAGAAGAAAAGATAAACTCTGAGCTAGTACAGCCAGTTCAGCTAAAAAGAACAAATCCATTAATGCCATCACATCGCGCATATTCTGCAGCGAGATATTACCATTATATTTTGGTAATATTACAAAAATTAGGATAATTACATAAAATATTTGAAATATTATATTATTTATGTAATTTTCCATATAAAATAAGATATATTTACACAATAATAGACAAATCTACATAATTTTTTGTAAAATTACAAAATTTCTGTAAAATAATATAACTTTTTTAAAATTACATGATTTTGTGTATTTACTGCATTATTTATGTAATTTTTACGTCTATTATTTGTGTAAATTTACCGACTTTTTTTACAGTGTACTGGTCTATGTTGAATTTCGTAATCATATTCTTCTAAGGCTAGAGCCCACCGAGCTACACGAACGCATAAATCTTTTTTATTCATTGTTAGAGTAAACGCCTTACAGTCAGTAATGATTTTGAAGCAAATACCTAATAGATATACTTGGAATTTTTTCAACGCTTTAACGACTGCAAGTACTTCGAGCTCATAGCTAGTATATTTCTCTTCGGCTGAGGTGGTTTTGCCGCTTGCGTAATAAACTGGATGCATAGTGTTATCCGAATCATCCTTCTGCAATAAAATTGCACCGTAACCGAATTTTGAAGCGTCTGTATGTAACTCCGTTTCAGTTCCGACTTTATATAATTTTAAAACGGGCTTATTGCTCAGCGCGAATTTTAAACTTAGAAATGCCTGCTCTTCGTCTTTTCCGTATCGAAAATCTACATCATTTCAACGGTCGTGCTATCATGGAATATCGGGAAATAAATTTTCGGAAATAACTCGTAAGGCCGACAAAACTTTGTACATCCCTGACACATTTAGGAGTCGGAAATCTCATAACGGCGTTAGTTTTACATTCCGACGGTGCTACGGTTCCGTTAATCACAACATGTCCTAAATATTCAATTTTCGTTTGGATAAATTGACACTTTCGCCAGTTGATATGCAAACCGGCTTGACTTGCTACCTTTATCACGTGCTTTAGATCGTCAATTGCTTGTTCGACTTTGCGAAGGAATAATCAAATCGTCCATATAAGTTAATACTGTTCCCTTAAAAATCAGATCTTTAAATACAGCGTTTATAAATTTTGGAATACCGCGGGAGAATTACAAAGTCCGAAAGGCATCTGCATAAATTCGTACTGGCCTGTTGGAACAACGAAAGAAGTGTACTTCCTACTTTCTTCAGCTACTTCGACATGGAAAAAACCGTTTTTCAGATCGAGCGTGCTGAAAATTTTCGCGCCTTGTAAACGATCTAATTGATCTTCAATTAGTGGCAACGGATAGCGATCTTTTATTATTTTCTGGTTTAGCTTCCTAAAATCTACACAGATTCTGGCCGTTTTTCTTTTTAACTAGAACGACAGGACTTGCGTAATCGGAATTAGAGGGTCTTATTATACCGTCATCTAACCATTCTTTTAATTGCTTATCGACTTCTCGTTTTTCCGGCTGAGATAGTCTGCGCGGTCTTTGATAAATCGGGATTTCATCTTTTAAAACTAGTACCATTTTAGTATCGACTTCACGTGTTTTTCTCGGATTATAATTCTTGGCGATAATCTCTACTTCTCGTCGAGCGTTTTCGTCGAGAATACGTGAAAAATCAAACGGGTCTACTTTTTCGATTACGTCGATCTTCAATACCTCGGGCACATCTAAATTATCTTCGATAGCTTTTCGAATTATTACTTTGCCCTTTAACGAACGTAAGTCAACCAAATTCAAAAAGTCAGCACCGATCAAGACCGTATATCTCATTATTTCATTATCGACAATATGAAACGTAATTTCAATGTCTCGCCATCAATAACAATATTTGTTGTGAAGGAATCGCGCGTGCTATTATTTATCGCGCCTAAGCCGTTAAAATTTATGCCATTATTTAATTCGGGACAACCTAACTTCTTGTAACAATCTCGATTAATCAAACTTAAATCGCTAGCGGTGTCTATAACGCTGAACAACGAAACATTGATTTGAAATTCTTATTTCTTTGATCTGTTTCTGCTGCGGATCCTTAATGGCTATACATGCGGTTTCCTTCTGTGTACTTACGGCTACTTTACACAATTTAGCGATGTGTCCATATTGATTGCACTTGAAACACTTGACACCTCTGTCTTTCGTCGGGCACGCTTTACCCAGATGGTCCTTACTGTCGCAGTTGAAACATCTCTTCGCCTCCATCGGACCCGCGTCGCCTCGGATCATCTTCTTCTTCTCCTCCAGTTTCGACTGCCTCATCTTTGATTTTCCCTCCATTTTTATAGCTTCGTATCGAGTGAATCTTTCCTTCAATTCGCGTATCGTTTTTGCTCCATGTAATACTGTCTTATTAACTGCGTCGTCTTGGATACCCTCGATAATGTATTGGATTACCGATTGCGTATCCACATCAGCTTGTGCTGCGATCTCGAGCATTTTGTATATGTACGCTTGGTATGACTCGTCGGATGTCTTCTTTCGTCGTGATAACTCCTGATGCACTGCGTGACCATTTACAATGTTGGCAAATTCTTCTATTAATGCTCGCCGTAATTTTTTCCACGTCTTCGTACACTTTTCATAATTTACGAATAGCTTCGCTGAACCGCGAAGAAGGCGCTTCGCGTATGCTACCTTCTGGATGTCGGACCACTCGCACAATACCGCCATTTCTTTAAAATCTTTGATCCATCTTTTCACGTTGGTTCTGTCATCTCCGCTGAATGTTTCCAGGGATTCTTCAACATCTCTGAACGTCAATAATTGGTTTCTTCGGGTTTCTTTTCTTAAATCTTCTTTCGATTGGTGCCTCATCTTCATCACTTGAGTCACTAGTATTATTTCCGCCGTCGTGTTCTTGTCTGCGTGTGTCTTCGTCGTCGTCTTTACCTGGATTATCGTCGTCATGCTCTGTTTCACCGTGTTCGCGTTCGAGTTGCATAAACGGCAACAGTCTTGCGATAAGCTCGCTTTTCAGTCCAGCCGTCTTTAGTTTTCGTTTCTTGAGTTCCTGTTTTAGTTGGATCGTCGTCATGCTCATCAACGTTGTACTCAAATCGTCGTTTGCTGCGCCAGTGCCTGATTCCATCGTTATTTACGTCTTCACAACTTTATGTCTTAAAACTTCTTACGTTGCACTTGAACTCTGCACTTGAACGCACTTCTTCGTATATCTGATATCACACTCTATACCATGATTTGATCCGATCCTGGACGAGCCCCAAAAATATGTAGGATGTTATCTACAAGTATAATTTATTGGAATCGGTATATGATACAGAGTATAATTACAAAACTGGAGTACAGTGAGAGCATGTTTCGACTCTTCGAACGATCGTTAGGAACTCCTCTTTGTCTGAACTGCATCGCTGCAGTTCACACTCGTCCTTCTGTCGTGTATCGTCGCGAATTGTTACAAGATGTTTCAAGAACCGCGCGGGGCGTCCGAAAAGGTGCACACGCGGAAAGCATAACGCAGCGCGAGACGCTTCAGGTTTCACAAACGGTGCAGCCGTGAGCGGATAATATGTGAACGGGTTGGTCGGCATATGCACTCGAAAATATCCTACATATGTAAAACTTTAAAAATAACTTGATCCTTTGAAAACTAAAGAATTATATATAGGAAATATTTATAAAACATACATTGTTTGTTTTATTGATAAAAATTCACTGAATATATTTAATATATTTTGAATATTTTTTTAAAATATTTTTTTGAATATAACCTATATACAATTCTCATTAGTGGTTTTCAATAAACTAAACTATTTAAAAAAATATATATATATTAAATATTAAGTTGTATTTATTCTAAAATTCTGTTAACTATTCTAATATTCTAAAAAAATTATGATAGGCACTTCTTTATACAAGCTTCTTTATAAACAAACTCTTCTTACAATATTTAAATTAAATTAATAAATTTAAATCTATCCACATTAGTACATTATTATGGTATATGTAAGATAAAGTTTAATACATGTATTTTTATAAATAACATATTGTAATGATTTAAGACTATACTACTAACTTAAATAGAATTCAACATTACGTATTAATCAATTTAAATACTACAGGAAAGTTTCCTTATAGAAAAGTTTATATAAATGAAAGCTATATATTTCTAGATAACAAGCTTGTTGTACAAGTTCTTTATAAGCAAACTCTTCCAGCAATAATAATATAAGGTAAGTAGAACATATAGAATCATGATATTACAAATAACTTCCATATATTATCTTGCATATGTATTAATGTTTTTTAAGAGCACATACAATAATGCAGAGAGGATTTTAAAATTAATTGAATTAGATTAGTAATAATGAATGCTATTCGCATTAGTAACTAGCTATTAAATCATTACTACGTATAATATATAAGATTCTAGATAACAAGCTTGTTTTGTACAAGCTTCTTTATAAGCAACTCTTCAGCAATATTGAAATTAGATTAGTAATATGAATGCTATTCGCATTGGTACATATATTCTTAATCATTACTACGCAAAACTTTATAGGAATATTTCAATATCATATTAGATTTAAAAGAAATTATAATTTAATATTGCTGGAAGAGTTTGCTTATAAAGAAGCTTGTACAACAAGCTTGTTATGTAGAAAATCTTATATACTATGCGTAGTAATGATTTAAGAATATTGTACTAATGCGAATAGCATTCTTAT
The DNA here is from genome assembly GCF_003227725.1 of Camponotus floridanus. NCBI lineage: Eukaryota > Metazoa > Arthropoda > Insecta > Hymenoptera > Formicidae > Camponotus > Camponotus floridanus. Next base: position 1,911 of record NW_020229673.1, on the reverse strand, counting down.
TAACTAATCTAATTTCAATATTGCTGGAAGAGTTTGCTTATAAAGAAGCTGTCACAACATGCTTGTTATTAGGGAAATCTTATATGCTATGCGTCATAATGATTTAAGAGTATATGTACTATGCGATAGCATTCTTTATTCTAATCAATTTAAATTATATTAAATGCTGTCTGATTATTGTATGTGTTCTTAATAAAAACATTAATACATATGCAAGACATTATATGGAAGTTATTTGTAAATATGCATTAATATGTTCTATTATTATCTTATAGTAGATACTTGCATAGTAAAATCGATTTAAGAGTTAATGATTTAGAGGAATGTCGCTAGGCGGCCTCCAACATCCGAAAAACGAGAAAATAAAGCGTCCATCCCGAGTCCGCGGCGAAGTCGTTATAACAAATCAATCAATAAATAGTGCGCACATCGTGAATCAATCGATATAAACCTGTGCGATCGAATCACTCAAGAGTCAACGCTCTAATCTTAAACGACAGCGATACAAGAAGGAGAGGATAATAATGGAAAGAAGACTTATATAAGAGATCCGACTAAAAGTAAAACACGAGAATTATTTGTGTAAGAGAATTATACAATTATAGAGAGTATACTAATTGTTACAATAAAAACGTTGTAGACAAAAGGCTGAAGTTTTGGTTACGATAGCCGTACCACACCTCGTTGCGGTCGGCAAACAATAAAGAAAAATAAAATTATAAAAAATCCTCTTAAAGTTGTACGCTGTTAGAAAAATAAATTGGCATACTTTTATCAAAAATATTATTTAATTAATAATTAATATTTAATGTAAACATTAATTCTTGACTGCGTGAATTTCCAAAGGTGTTTCCACTTTAAAATTCTATTACTATTTGTAGAGATAAATTTACATATTTTTGACATTTACATTTTACAAAATGAATTTGAACAAAAATTCAATCGACTTTGATATATTATTAAAACCGCAAATTAATACATCGAATAATGCGAACTAGTATGTTTTTTTAAACTGCGTTTTTTAAACTGCGTTTAAACAACATAGCGTATTTTAAATCGTGTTTTTTATTTGCGCATCGTTGAACTTTGCGACATTATGCATGTGTGAAATTTCATTTTAATTGTAAAAATATATTCAGATTATACAATGCCCCATATTTTCCGGTTTAAATTATTATTATTATGAAGCTTATACACTTCAAGAAAATAGGGACCTCTTTTGTATACCGAAAATGGGCTATTTTCAAACGATTGTACTCAGCGAAAAATGATGAAAAAAATTTTAGAAAAAGCGTTTTGAAGCTCAAAATTTCAACTTTGACGTAAATCAATAGTTTTTTAAGATCTTTTTATGTTTTTCACTACTATTGCCCTAAAAAAGCCAACAACGTTTTTTTTCCTCAAAATTGTATTTTTGAGGCTCTGTAGCTAGATAAGAAAAATCTCTTGATAAATCAACTCAATTTCGAAAAGCATGACATTTTTCTCTCAGAATGTTTTTTTTAAACTTTCCCTATGGAATTTATTTTGGATAGTTACATGACTTTGAGCTAAACCTATATTTTTCAAAGCAATTGTCGTTACTCTGCGGAAAATCATATACCATTTTTTAAAATAGCATTTTTCAAGCTTTCAGTTTAAACGCGGCCGCTATCGATAGTTTTAAAAAAATTTTCTTCACATCTTTTTTAGTCCTTAGCCTAAGAAGGAACATGTTTTTTCTTAAAATTTCAATTACACATTTCGACATTCTGCGGAGCCGTTGCTATAAAAAATTTTTCTTAAATTTAATCAATCTCCGTAAAACAACTTTCTTTTCTACAAATTCTTTTTTAAAACTTTTTTACACATTTTTTTTCGGTCGAGTTTACATTCTTTAAAACACCTAATTTTATTAAAAATGAGTTTTAC
>NW_020229672.1:0-31240 GCF_003227725.1 Camponotus floridanus | reverse complement strand
GTCGTATAGGCGTGCGTTATTCGGATTGAAAGCATTCATTGCAGTTAGTTCAATAGTTCGGCATCATCGCATGCTATCTTGAAAAAAAGCGATTATTTCTCGTTTTGTAGTCGTATAGGGTGCTTTATTCGGAAAAAAAGCATTATTTCTAGTTAATTCAGTAGTTCGCAACATCGCATGATATTTTGAAAAAAAAGCGTTATTTCTAGTTTGTACGTTGTGTAGGCGTGCGTTATTCGGATTAAAAGCATTCATTCTACCTAACAGCACATGTAGATACTGAGAATGTTCGAAGAATATCGCAAAAGTACAATGCATATATTCTCAGAACATTCGAGATACATACTATGATATACTAAGTATATACTAAGAATTCTCTAATGTCCGCCTATTTTGATTCATAGCAAATACTGAGATATATTGTAGTGTATACTAGAGATATCTATAGAATGTTAACGGTATTTCATGTATGTTATATATATATATATATATATTATATATATATATAACAGTTTTCATTAATTTACTATAATGAAAATAAATGTTGTAATTAATTGTCCTACGAATGAGATATATATATAATATATATATATATATATATATATATATATATCATTCGTGAGACAATTAATACAAACATATTATTTTCATTATAGTAAATAAAGACATACCGTTTTTACACAAAAGCTAGCGATTGTACTTATAATTATGATACATTTTAAAATAAAGTGAGATAGGAATTAATTAAAATGTATAAATTTATTAAATAATGCTTTATCACACATTGTACATTTGCATTTTATAATATTTTCATTTAAATAGTTTTTATCCGTATAATCACTGTAATAAATTTTTATAGATTATGTGATTCAGTGATTTATTTTTTTTAATTATTTGAATTTTTTTATTAATTACTATCATTTCGCAAAATTAAAAAATGCTTAATATTAAAGGAATTTAAAAATTAATATAAATATTTATATTAAGATAACTCAAATTAATATTCATTACATATGTAACAACAAGAACAAATATATGTTATATATTTGTTAATCTAAGTAACAAATGTGTCAACATAACTTATGACGTTTGTCAGCAATGAAAAATCACAACACACTTATTACAAACGATCCATATTTGTCGCAGAGTATGTGTATAACAATGCATTTACATTTTGCATATTTATTATTATTAATTATTATTAATCATTTATCATATTTAGAACTAAAAATTATTTAGAACTAAAAATACATTTAAAAAAATTATATTTAATCCAAAGAAAGAAAGTATTGCAAATCAAAAGAAAGTATTGCACAAAATATTAATTTGGTTTATAAAACTAAAAATATATTAAAAAACAATCTTCAAGAAGAAACAATTCCAGCTTCTTAATCTATTGTATTTTGATGTTCTTTCTCTCTTTCCATACGTTCTTTTGCGTGGGCCAGTCATATTTTTATTGGAGAGGAAATTTGTTCATCTGTTGCATTTTCATATATTTTTCTTATTACACCTAAAAAAATATATTTTTAAAAATTATCTGTTTATTAATAATTTTAAAAAATTTCATTTAATAACTCTAATTTAGAATATATAAGTTAAAATAATTAAGAAATGCTTGTACACTTTCTTTGTACTATATGAAAAGAGAATGTTTAAAACATTCAACATTTGTATAACTACTTTCTTGTTATTTGATAAAATTACTGGATACTGTGAAATAATTTTTAATTTTTAAGAAATCATTATTTTATTAATAGAATAATAATAAAATAGATTGTTTTTGAATTTACTTTACTTACACATGATCACTATGCAGATTTGTAGCTGCGAAAATTTTTCTTTTTTTTTTTGCCCCATACAGCTGTAATGTACTGCCAAATCGTTGGAAAAAATTTTTCTCATCAAATGTGTACACGAAGTCTTTATATCTTTACATGTAACACGAGTCAATTGTTTAATCTGAAATTGTTATAAAAAGTTATTATATTGTTATAAAAAGGCATTATAAAATTTTATTAAACTATCATATTTGTTTGATAATATGTACAAAAATAATATGCTCTCAAGTACTATTCTACATAAAATTACTATACATATTGGTATAAAACTTATCTATCAATAATTATTTTTGAAACATATTAGCTACAACTATATAATTTAATATTTTTATATAATTATTTTTTAAAATTCTTTATATAAAGTAATCCTCAACAAAGATGTCAATTTAAAATTTGAAAAGCAATTGTAAAATTTTTAATAAATATAAACGTTTAATAAATTGTATGAAAATATTCGATCAAACATTCAATAATAAATTAATGTAAAAACTTCTTTATAAAATCATTAAAAAGCTTGTTGAATATATATATCTACTGTTCTCAAAAAATTATGTACATTAAATAGATTAGTTTATGTTAAATAATGTAGCAGATAATAAATTTAGTAATTTTATTATAACGAGAATTTATGTAACATTCAAAAAATATAATACATAAAATTTTCTAACGACAATTTAAACTAATATTTTTACTAAAAATTGTATTTTCCATCAGATTGTTACTTTTTTCAAAAATATTTTTTTGTTCAGAAAAAGATCAAAATAATATGGGCTTACCATTTAACTTCGATAACTTTTATCATTAATTAGTTTTGCTTCGATTACGTCAAGATCATTTTTATTTTGCAATGGCAAGTCTTGAAAAATGTCTACAACATTTTCTTTTTCTTCAAAATTAGTAATTGGAAGTTTTTCTATAATAAGCTTTAGATGTCTTTCAATAGAATTATTTTTTAATTCCAAACTTATCAACTTTCCAACAACAAAACGTCGAAAATTTTTAGTTTCTGTAAAATATTAAAAATTTGTTGTATTCATATACTATATTTGTATATAATTTTGTATCTCGACACTTGTAACGCGTTGACGCGTCCTGTGTGCAGAAGCTCTTTAATGAAAATTAAAGAAATTTAATTCATTACAGAATTCACTGTTTAATGTTCAATATATGCAATCAAATGTACATTGGATACAATATGAAGTCTTCTGTAATGGATTATATTCTATAAAGTAAATTGTAAAATTAAACATTAAATACAATTAATATATTACCTTGATTACAATTGAAACTCGAATCAAGCTTTGCTTGTTGGATTGGCATACTTGCTGTTTCAGTAAAGTTAGCGGATTCAAAATCCTTTGTAAATGATTGTTCTGTGTCTGATGCATAAAGTAAATCTTCAGTGTCATTTTGTACATCTAGAACAAAATAATTTTTTTTATTATAACATTTTAATACACTTTTAATATTAATTAGCATCAATATATAGGCACTTTTAAGTTTTGTATTATTATTTATAATCAAACATAATATGCAATAATATCACAAAACAGACTCAATTAATATAAACCAAATATTTATATTAGATACATTATATTAATCTGTTTTATTAATATTCCACTTTATTAATATTCCAAATTATATTAAGTTATAGTTATTTTATATAAAGGTATAAAAAATATTTTTAATTAGATGTACATATACATACATATACATATCTTTTGAGTTAGTGCAATACGTAAGCTAATGTTAATTTTTTTGTTTTTATATTGTAATTCAAACGAGATACGTTTTATTTTATATTTTTAGATAAAAACATATACTTAGAAAAATTTTTCCTATGATTTTATATTTAATTTATCTCGTTCTATGTATTCTTTTGTGGAGTTGTTTATATAATTACATCCATAATTTAGAAACCACAGTGTTTTATTATTAACCTTTTTTTTTTCATAATTTATTACTATTTACTCCATTAATATTACTTATTATATTTTTATATTATTATATTATTATATTATATTTTTACCTGTTTGTGAAAATGTTGCATTTTTGTTTTAGTAGTACATGTTTGTTTTCAATACAGTTATTTTTCAATGCAGTTATTGCACGTTTTTCAGGGACTTTTGGGAGTTCCGAAATAAGTGAAGAATCCGATTGTTCATCGCTACTCGTATCTTTATCAAAAATTTTAGCAGCTCTGACTTTTCTAGATTTTTTTTAAAGATTCATTTCTATCAGTATCAGAATTTATATCAGATAACGCTTCAGCTTCTTTTAATTTTTTCCTTGCTACTGGCATAATTTACTGAAAAAGAAATAATATATATTTAATAGAAATGTTATTTTACTGTATAATTCAAAAATATCTATACATACATATATATATAATGATAAATTAAATATTTGACAAGACACTTACAAAACTTTCCATATATTTTACAGATTGGATGCTCTAACCAAGTAGATAATGGTTCTTCCATAAATTTTACAGCCTTGTAATATCGTTTATTATTTGTGAAGGTTGGCCAAACAGCCTTTGTTAAATCTTCATTCAACCAATTATCAGGTATCACTTGCAAACCATCTTCAAACTCAACAACTGCGTAATACTTTCTTTCTGTCATTCTGCATAATTAGAAAAGTCATTTACATTTTGCAATGTATGAGTGGAAAAACTGCATATTTATCATCTCCGCAAGGCAACTGTACATATTTTTTAACTATATTTTTTAATGGCCATGATCTTAAATCAGAGCGTAAATGTACAGAATAAATGTCAAGCATAGAAGATGCACAAGGAACAGTAAATAAGTCTTCTTTTTCCAAAAATTTGTAGCCAATAATTATAGGAATATTTCGCCGTGTGCAGTATGCCACATTTTTAATACAAACAATTGCACCACAATTTAAGCCGCAACAACTATCTGCAAGTGTTCCAACTTTAAATGTAAATCCATTATATTTCACAATTTTATATTGTGGATTGCGGCAATTCAATATAAGAGGACCATCATAATGCAACGATGTCAAAAATGGATATATTCGAACAGAATCTGATAAAGCAGATGATGTGCATAAATTCACTTTTTTCTAACGTATCTTCGCACAACTTGTTGCAAAGGTTTCTCTGCTTTTCTCAAATATTTTTTTAATATCTGCATGTAATTTTCAAATTTAAAGGCACTAAAGTTATCAACAGGTCCAAATCTCTTGACATCATCCACAAGATGAATAAGGCTGTGAACATTATGTGATATGTTTTGAATTCCGTACAGTTTTATAAATGTTTTGATAAAAAAATGAATAAGATCTTGTGCATATGTTAGATATTCATGTAAATCTTCTGAAGATAAGATTCTCATAATCACGTGTAATGTAATAAATGTATATACACATTTTTTTTTAATGCTGATTTAAATGCCAATGGACCTGTATATAATAATATTAATCTATATTCCGTTGCTTTCCATAATTTTAGACAATCCAATTTTCGTGGTTTTCGTGCAAATTCCATAGGTATTGATGGTTTTAATTGAGTTATTAAATGTGTAGAAATGTTGTCAACGATTCTATGTTTGTAATCGAAAATGTAATCTCCATCAAGCCATAAATATAATAATTTACGCATGATTCCCAAACATATTAAGTGCATATAATCCAATGGAACATGTGTAACAGGTTTGAAGTGAGGTATATTTAAGAGGCTGCACGTTATATTTGGCTTGTGATAATTATCATCTATTTTTTGTATGAAATTATCATCTGATCTAAGTGGTGCATCAATTTGTGGAAAACACAGTCGGGTTCCTATATATTCTCCTTCCGTTGTACACTTCGTACAACTTGAATACCCACCCAGCAAACACACATGTAACTGATATTTCTTGTTATATAACCAGAAAGTATCTGGAAGTATCATTGATATGTAACTAATTTATGTATATGACACATAAATGTGTTCTGTTTAATACATTTCATATATGTAAAAATAGCATATAAAAGATACGTAAATGTACTACTATTTGATACGTATCATTAACTGTGTAACGATATGTATCGTATTTGTAGCTGATATATATAAGTGATATTTAAATTGGACGGTGATAGAACGAATTGTGCGTTTGTGCAGTCGTAGTGTCGCATTAAAAGTTATTCACAAGTATCGCGCACATGATTGCAAAATATATCTGAGGTAAAATATAAATTTTAAATAACTTATTATACTATACTAATAATAATAATCTTAAAGTGCGTAAAAATGTCGAAAAGAAAAGATTTTTGTGATTTATCAGTTCGCCAACAGCGTAGACGTATTGTTAACCTAACAAATGAGAGATTAACCTCACAAGATGCAGTGAATTATTAAATGCATCAACAAATAGTATTGTTAATAATGATGCTGCTTTTATACCGAATCTTAATAATGATGGTATTGAATCTAAAAGTGATTACAGTAATTTCGAATCGTTAAGTGATATCGAAAGCGACGAAAATTTTACCGTAAAAAATGCAAAATGATTCGACACATGATATTACATATGATATACGTTTTTGGATTTTAAAATATAATATAAGTCATGCAGCAGCAAATGATCTTCTAAAAATTTTGAAAAAGTACGAACATCATAAAAGTTGCCAAAAGATGTCAGATCTTTAATGAAAACACCACGAAATATACAGTCGAATATTACACATATTTTCGAAGAGGGCAAATATATACATTTTGGTTTAGAAAAAGGCATCAGAGCTTCTATATACAAACATTATGTTAATTTACCGCAAGAAATATGTTTAAATTTTAATATAGATGGATTACCTGTATCCAAAAGTTCTTCTGGGCAATTTTGGCCTATTTTAGCTGCTCTAGTGGATAATGCCTTGTATACTGAGCCATTCACAGTTGGAATTTATTATGGTACCAAAAACCAGAAAATGTAAATATTTTCTTACAGCCATTAGTTTTAGATATGTTGCTTATAAAGAATCAGTGTGGTATATTTATAGATGAAAAACTTATTCCTGTAAAAATAAATGCTTTTGTGTGCGATGCATCAGCAAGAGCTTTTATCGCTGGAATAAAAAATCATACAGGATATTTTGGCTGTACAAAATGTATATGCGAAGGTGACTTTATTGAAAATAGGGTTGTTTTTCTAGAGTACAAATGCTCTCTTCGAACAGATATGTCATTTAAAAACAGAATGCAACCTGAGCATCATCGTATATCATCTATTCTTGAAAATACAGGCATCGGTTTGGTATCGCAATTACCCTTGGATTATATGCATTTAGTATGCTTAGGAATTATGAAAAGATTATTGCAATTCTGGGTACGAGGCAAAATGCATGTTCGAATAAAATCACACTTACTACAAAGTACTTCAGATACATACAAAAATATGAAAAAATTTATACCATTAGAATTCGCTAGATACCCTCGAAGCTTATTTGAAATCGATAGATGGAAAGCTACGGAGTTCCGTTTGTTTATACTTTATACAGGACCAGTATTATTAAAAGATGTTTTGTCAAAACGTGTTTATGAACATTTTCTATGCTTAAGTGTATCAATTAGAATACTTTGTCATACACATATGTGTATTAGTCACCGATCATATGCACAGGAATTATTAATTTATTTTGTAAAAAATTATGGTGAATTATATGGTGTGCAACACATTTCATATAATGTACACAATCTTATACATCTTTCAAATGATGTGGCCTTGTTTGGTCCATTGGATTCATTTAGTGCATTTAAATTTGAAAATTATTTATATAAATTAAAGAGTAAAATACATATAGGAAAAAATTATTTAGAACAAGTATTCAACAGATTACATGAAACAGCACAAATAGTAAAAAAAAAATGAAATAAAAGTATATCCCATTATTCGTTTTAAACATGCACAAAATGACATGATCGAGAAAATAGAATTTGCAGGATTTAGTTTATCTACAAAAGAATTTGACAATTGTTGTTTTCTACATGATGGATCAGTAATCTTTGTGGAAAAAATTTTATATCAAAATCATATTTCCTTCTCTGGTAAATGTGTTACAAAATGGAAATCTTTCTTTAATACGCCTTGTAACTCTATCAATTTATCTATTCTTCTGATATCTAAAACTGACATGTTTGCTATCAATTCAGTAAATATAAATCAAGTGCGTGAAAAGAATGTCGTTATTGAAACAGAATCTGGAGATCTTGTAATATTGCCTTTTATACATAATTTTTATTAATATATAATACACTTATTAATATAATATACTTATTATCATTATTCACACTAAAATATGCACACTAATATAGAAATTTTGGAATTTATGTTTGTGGTATGCTATAGAAAATATAAGAAGAAATATGGTTTCCTATGCTGTAGTGCATTTTATAAAAAGCAATGATTACTCAGAGATACCATCATCATGGCTCACTGAAGAAAAAAATAAATGCTGGTGGCCAAAGTTAAAAATGTATCACAATATATTAATTACAGCGTAACACCTGATCCAACAACATGGGAAATTTATGACGTAGAGATTGAAGGATTTTATGGTATATATTTTACTGTTATGAATAATTGTGCAAACTATTATAGTAAATTTTCCTATGCTTAACTGAAATTATTCTTTATTGAGAAATAGAAATAGAAATTATAAATTCTCTCGTAAAATAAATTATTATGTTCAATAGGAACTGTGCAACTGGCAAGAAAAAAAGCCGAAAACAGCAACTGCACTTCTACTGAAGAGAATGTTTTTCGTGGGAAAGGTCAGCGAAAAAAAAAAAGAAAGCTTTTGACCAGCGACAACAGTGAAAGTTCTGAAGATTTAGAATCAAAATGTAACAAGAAAAGAAATTATGTTTATTCCATTTAAAAATAGTAATAACAAAATTATTAAATTTTAGTCATGATGAAATTTTATTTTATAGCATACTTTTTCAAATAATAAAAATAAATACAATTTTACAACACAATAGAGAAGTGAAAGTTATATAATACGTAATACTAAAATAATTTTCTTCTAAATATTAATATTTTATTACAGGTTATAAGCCTCCTCCACAATTAAATAAGAAAAGCAATGTGATTAAGCAAAATTACAAAATTTCAACACTTAATGTATCACATGACAAGCTACCGGACTCTATTCTGTCTTCTTCAACAACAGATATTTGCAATGGAGAATTTTCTTGTACAGATGTACTAGTTAATGAAAACAATCAGAATAGCAATGTCATAACATTGAACGAGATTCCTGTTGTAATAGCGTCTAATTCAACATATACACCACCAGCTTTTGAAATAGAAGGTATGTTTTATTTCTTATACATACATATATATACAGGGTGGGGCATTTATCTTGAGACAAGATAATATCTCGATTGCAGTCGATTATTTAAATCGATTATTTAATATAAAAAAGTTTTAGACAAAAGTTGTATGGTTTCAAGGGGGACATAAGATGGTGTTATTAGTTTGATCTTGAAGAGCCACCTGAAGGACACGCGAAGGTCAGCTCCAACTTTTTAAATGGGACATCCTATATGCTTTTGCATATTCTTGTAGCTCATCTCAAGAGCTTTCCAAAACACTATAATTAAGTTAGTTTTCATTAAGTACTTTCCAAGTTATGAGGCTTGAAATCATTTTTTAATTTTACATAAACCGTAAAATATCTTGTAAAATATTCATTTTTCGATTATTTTACCTTAATACTTTTATGTACAAAATAATGAGAGGAATCAATTGGTGTAAAGAAAAGACATAGTTATTTTTAAGAAAAAATATGTAATTGTTAATTGCAAATTACATTTTTTTTTTCGAAACAACTATGAGTTTTCTTTACACCAATTGATTTTTCTCATTATTTTGTACATAAAAGTATTAAGGTAAAATAATCGAAAAATGAATATTTTACAAGATATTTTACGGTTTATGTAAAATTAAAAAATGATTTCAAGCCTCATAACTTGGAAAGTACTTAATGAAAACTAACTTAATTATAGTGTTTTGGAAAGCTCTTGAGATGAGCTACAAGAATATGCAAAAGCATATAGGGTGTCCCATTTAAAAAGTTGGAGCTGACCTTCGCGTGTCCTTCAGGTGGCTCTTCAAGATCAAACTAATAAGACCATCTTATGTCCTTGAAACCATACAACTTTTGTCTAAAACTTTTTTCAAAATAATCGACTCCAATCGAGATATTATCTTGTCTCAAGATAAATGCCCCACCCTGTATATATATATATATATATATATATATATATATATATATTTGCATGGTGTATGTATTGCGACGCTTTTTCTATTCTAAATTTTGATTCTCGCGGGGGAGCGGAAGCGCCGTCAAAAACACAAGGGTTTTATGTACTCGCGATCGGCGGGACAGGGATGGAGGGAGTCCGCGCGCGAGCCGCGGCGGAGCGAAGGCCGTCTCGTTACCTCAGAACTGGGCGCCAGGTACGATCTCTCACGTACCGGTTTCACGAATTCTTCAAAAAAAAAACGCGAAAGAATACGACAGCCCGCTTCGCCACGGGCTGGCTAGCTCGCCTAACGGTAGAGGGGCGAGGTATGGGAGAAAAAGTCAATTGATTGAGCGAGCTTACTAAATTAACAGACAGCGACGAACACAGAAATTACGGGCGATCGCCAGTCCAATAAAGTACGCGAGATTTAATAAATAATAAAATAACAGGTTTATTAAGAAAGTAACTAATAAGAAAAGTGATTAACAAAAGAAGTAAAAACCGCTACAGAATGAAGACAGAAATAACGTACTAGACATGCACGGACAATGATTCTCGAAACGCTCGAAAAACGCGCGATATTCTAAGTCGGTCTAACAAAGAACGTCTGTTACGGCGGCTTCCTAAAGTCGAAGCTCCTGAGAACAATAATTGATATAATGGAATTTGATAATTCGAATTCTCAATAACGGTCGTACCGTGCGCGAGAGAGAGAGAGATAATACCCGCCTATAATTCGTAGTTTCGACAGCCTCGCGGAGATCCTACTAATTAGCTGCTTATCTAGCAATTTCCTCCGAGCGTGCTCGGAGTCGACAACCCCGAAATAAGATAGCCGGTCAGCTACGCCATAAGCGACGAGATATGAATTCCGCGAGGAGAGATCTCGCATACGATGGGCGGACGATACCGGCGAAGTTCGATCGCCGGCGGCGGTCGGAGATTTTTCCGCCTTTTTCGGCAACGCTCGCAACCCAAATATTTCTGGCAATCGGGGCGAGGCGACAATGTCGTGTTACACACCCCGATACCTTCGACAGCGTGAGAATTAATTATCTTCTCGTATCAAGGAAATAAGGGAGGCCGGGCGACAGTCCCGCACCGCGCCTCCTTCGATAGCCGCGATATTCGCCAGGAATTTCCTGACCTCAGATCTCAATACTTAGAATCGTGCGATACCCGCACACCGCGACAATTTCGAGGAATTACGTTCCTGCTAGCGAGACGAATAACTCACACGCACACAATGGACGCGACGATAATACTCAGTTTCACGCAATATTCCCGAACGACGATGATACTACACGAAAACGCATTAATCACGACCAATTACGTTCCACAGACTCGCTCTGAGACATATTTCAGAGGTGCGAGACGCGGCTTCGACAACCAAACGACAGCCCGTGCGAACTACGCATTTCTCGCGATTTACGACGCACGCGGTCGATACCCAATGGTCGGATGCTACGCGTATTACGCACCCTGATACCCGGAGAGAGACGAGAATTACCCTACGATACGCACTTCCGTCGCCAGTGTCCGCGCTTCCTCGGTCGCTTGTCTCCGGTCGCCCGAAATACACCAAAATCGACCGACTCGGCAGAAGGCTCGAGCGGTCGCGATAAGCCGTAATGGCGACGGCGACAGAACGGCCGGCGAGCGGACACGATCACGCTCGCGGAGTACAATAATTCGTGGGCAACCTCACCGAAGAATTCTTCTCCCGGCTGCGGGGATGATCCTCGGTCTCGTCCTTCACGGTCTCGTCTCACAAGTGCACACGACAATACGTTTCGACTGGTTTAGGCGAGCGGCCGCGACAAAGTGAGCCCTGGATCTCGCGATCCAGGGTCGATAGCGGGGTCGTTGGCCGCGCAGGGGGATGCGCGGACCCCCGGCCAATTAGCGGCCGACACGCGCGAGGTCCTGGCGCCTCGCGCGCCACGCGAGGCATTTTCGCGCCCCGCGCGAAATAGCGCCAAACTTGAACGCTGTAGCGGGCCCTTATATGGCCCGGGCGAGGTCCTTCCCGGACGTATCCTCTCCAGGAGGATGGCTGTCGCAGCGGTTGTCGTTCTCGGTTGTCGAGGGGAGGCCATGCTGCTCTCCCCTGTCCGGATTCATGATGCAGGGCTGTCCGGGACAGGATCCTCGACTCTTCTGAGTTTTCCTTGGCTGTCGTTCTTAGCTGTCGCGGGGAGGCGATGATGCCCTCCCCTGTTCGTCGGTGTTCCATGGTGAGGTGCCTCAAGCCAGGTACCAAATAAAAGTACAAAAAAAACAGTTAATTCTATACGCAACTATGCCTATTCGCTCGTCTCTCCGGGGAGTACGGTAGCTCTCTCTCTCTTGACCCTTGACGCGGCCACTCGGCTCGCGCCCCGTCACAATTGCCGGGGCGGATAGACGCGACGGGACGGCCACGTCACATCCCCCCATGCCAAGAGAGAGCCCATCGGCTTCGGCTACCCACGGTGGCCGCTAAGGCGGACCGCACCGTCCGCTCGCCCCCGCTCGGGCGGCCGAAGTCCCCGGAGTCGAGGAAACACGGCAAAGAAAACAACGGACAAAACAAACAAAAGAAAATTGACGTTAGATGAGGAAGTGGTTTCACCCATTACTAGAGAGCCGTTTATCTCGGCCCCTCTCGAGCTTACGTCGCGACATTGTCTCTCTTTGGGGTTCAGGGCCCGTGATACCGCCTTACTTCGCGTGATTGCTACGGGACGACTGCCCCGTCGTCTACGCTAACTTACTTAGGGGGAGTTAGGTGAAGAGGGAGAAAGAAAGAAAAATACCCAAACAACGCCGAATACCAATTGAGAAAGAGGTTTATTAAAAAAAAAACGAATCCTACAGGTCCCTCGCCTGATAAACAGGGGGGGTCGATAGCCTGGAGGCGGCCCGCAGGCAACGCGACGACAGCCTTTAGTATGGTCTCGGGCGATCCCTTGGCCGGGTCCTTTGACCGCTCGGCAGATGGGGCCTGTCATGGCCCTTTCCCTACTTATACGGGCCTTGCGCCCGCCATTCCTCGCGACAATTGGGGCACGCTTTTACGGTGACTCCCTGAGTCCCACAGCGGAAGCAGAAAAGCCTCTTCTCCGCCTTGGGGCACGCACCGGCTACATGCCTCCTGGAGCCGCAGTTCCAGCAGCCTCGACGCCGCCGCGGAACCGATGAGGAGGAAGAAGAGGGCCCGGCAACCGGACCCACGCACTCCCGGGCGGGGGAAGAAGTCTCCCGCCCATCTGGGGATGTGGAGTCCGGCTCGGGGTGCCTCGGCGATACTTGTACCGCCACCTCACTGCGGCTCCCGATAGCCACCTGGGATTCAGCGTCCCTTGTCGCCACGACAGCCTGTGTCCCTATTTCCAATTGGGCCGGGAACTCGCGCACTACGGCGCCTCGGGTGGTTGTGCGGCTCTCTAGGATCGCTCGGGCTTCCTCGGCCAGCGCCGTCCAGAATCCTGGACGCGCCTCGTCGACAGCCTCGAATACGTCCCTGTATTGCTCCAGGAACCTGCGAGACATTGTCGCTTCTTTCTCTTTTTCTCGTCAATTGCCTAAGGAAAGGGTAGGATGTGGTACATTATACAATTTTAAATCTTTGATATGCACCTTACCTAACGATCTACCCGCGTCATCACGTAACTCATAAACCACGGGCGATAATATTTTCGCGATAGTAAACGGGCCGTGGAATTTCGTCGCTAACTTAGCCGATATGTTCTGAGCAGCCGACGATAGGATATGTTGCCGCTTCAGAACTCGCTCGCCGATCGCAAAACGTTGATCTCTCCTACGCAGATTGTAATATCGCGACTGCTTTTCATGCGCGGCTTCTAAGTTTTCGATTATCCATTCGCGTAAAGCTTTTATCCTCTCCATGCGTTCCTTCCAACTCGCGGGATTTGTCTCCGCGACTTCGACAGCCTGCTCGTGCCCTCCACGCACTGTATTTATAGGCTGCGGTTCCCTACCAAAATTCAAGAACGCAGGAGTGGCGTGTAACGAAGTATGGTACGCCGTATTGTACGCGAAACGGAACTCAGCCAAGTGCAGGTCCCACTCGCGGTGATCGCTTTCCAGAAAGGCCGTTATCATGGTCTTAATTACCCTATTCACGCGCTCCACAGGGTTCGCCTGAGGATGGTACGGAGGCACAGTCGTGTGAGTTATGCCGTGCTCCTCCGCAAAAGCCTGCAGTTCGCGGTTAATGAACTCAGTGCCGTTATCCGTCAGAAGCACTCGCGGCGCGCCCCATCGATTTACGATTAATTCTGTCAAGAGCTCGCGGATCTTTTTGCCGGTCGCTTTTCGCAGGGGGCAACATTCAATCCACTTAGTAAACAGGTCTTGCATGACCAAGATGTACGCGTTCCCGTTCTTACTCGGCGGAAACGGCCCCATAATATCCGTGGCGACCACCGTCCACGGAGTCTCGACAGCTCTACGCCCCATCAAACCCATCGGCACATTCTGTTCCACCTTTGTTCTTTGGCACACATCGCAATGTCGAACATAACCGGCAACTTCTTTAAACATTCGCGGCCAGAAGTAACGCGTCGCTACCCTCTGATAGGTTTTCTCCACTCCGAGATGACCGGCTTGTGGAGTATTGTGAGCCTCTCTAAGGACGTTCACGCGCGCTTCTCTCGGCAGGACTAGTTTCCATTGCTCGAGATCGTCGACAACCTGGGACACGACGGCGCTCGGTTTTCGAAAATACAGCTGGTCGTTATTAATTTTCCAGCCCTGATTTTTACGCGGCTCGTTTTCCACGCTTCGAACGCGTGCATCATACCAAGCGTCGCCGGTAATCGCTACAGCGCATAATTCCGCGGTATCCTCGTACATGCGCGACAACGCGTCGGGAACATGGTGCAACGCTCCCTTCCGATGTTCGATCTTATAATCGTACTCTAAGAGCTCCAAGGCCCATCGCGCTAAACGGCCAGTCGGATTCTTTAAGTTGTGAAGCCATCTCAAGCTACTATGGTCCGTGATAACTTTAAAATTATACCCTTCGAGGTACGGTCTGAACTTTTTAATGGACCAAACGACAGCCAAACACTCCTGTTCCGTCGTGGAGTATTTCTTCTCGGCCTCCGACAGCGCCCTACTCGCGAACGCGATGACATGTTCTACGCCGTTCCTGCGTTAAGACCGCTCCTAGACCAACCGAGCTCGCATCCGTCTGCAAGGTGAACGGCAGTCCGAAATTCGGACACGACAGCGTAGGCGGTGACGTAATGTGCGATTTAATTGCTTCGAATGCATTTCTTTGTTCATCCCCCCACTCCCAAGAGAAATTCTTTCGGAGGAGACGAGTTAGCGGTTCTAACTGAGTTGCACATTGGGGTATAAACCGACGATACCAAGACGCCATTCCAATAAATCGTCTTAACTGCTTTATATTCTTCGGCGGCGGATACTCGACTATCGGCGCGGTTTTGTCAGGGTCTACCTTAAGCCCTTCCTGTTGAATTAAAAACCCGAGATACTTAACTTGCGACCTACAGAATTTGCTCTTTTCTGGGTTTATGGTTAGACCTGCCTCTCTAATGCGATCTAACACACGCTTTAGCCAAATCAAATGTTCGTCAAAAGTACGCGTTACGACCACGATGTCGTCTAAATAAGCGAAAGCGTGAGATTCCATCTCGGGACCTATGAGTCGATCGAGCAATCGCTGAAATGTCGCGGGGGCACCGGTGAGCCCGTACGGCATGCGGGTGAAATGAAATAATCCTTTCCCCGGTACCGTGAATGCCGTTAACTCGCGACTATTTCTCTCCAGCGGAATCTGGAAATACGCCTGACTCAAGTCGATCGTCGAAATATAACTTGCTGATCGCAATTTATCCAGGATGGCGTTCATGTACGGTAACGGGTACGCATCCTTTTTCGAAACGTTATTTAATTTTCGAAAATCCAGACAGAATCTATAGCTACCATTCGGCTTTTTGATCATAACTATCGGACTAGACCATTCGCTCTTCGACGGTTCTATTATTTTTGCCGCTAACATTTTATCTACCTCCGCGTAGATAGCTTCTTGGATTTTCGGCGAAACGGGATAATATCGCTGTTTAATTGGACGATGTCCGGCTACATCGATTCTATGTTCCGTCAAATTCGTCGCTCCCGGTTTATCTGGATCGCCTGTTATATGTTTCTTTAGAAACTTCACCAATATCTGATCTTCGCGCGACGATAACTCATTTAATCCACAACAAATAAGCGGATCAGATTTCGACAGCCGAACTTTCTTTGTCTTGCGATCACGCGTCGCTTTCGCGA
The DNA here is from genome assembly GCF_003227725.1 of Camponotus floridanus. Lineage (NCBI taxonomy): Eukaryota > Metazoa > Arthropoda > Insecta > Hymenoptera > Formicidae > Camponotus > Camponotus floridanus. The sequence goes on along the minus strand of NW_020229672.1, from coordinate 14,833 downwards.
CAGACAGCCCATTTGCCGGCCTAGCATCGTCTAATTTCGTTTCCGCTACGCTCTCATCTATCGACACGAAAGAGCTACTTAAATTACGAGTGGCAGTATTCTCAATAACATTCAAATGAAAAACGGGATCTAACGGCTGATTCTGAAAGCGATACACCTTGGCTGGCTCATTTTCGAAGTACCATTCTTGTCGCGAAAAATTGACCGTCATACCAAATAAACTTAAAAAATCTAGCCCTACTATACACGGAATGGCTAATGACGGCAACGCATACGCTCTCACATTATGAGTTCTATTATTTAACGAAAAAGGAAGATCCACCTCCCCCTAACCCGTGTCGTCTGGCCGGTTGCCGTAACGACTCGTCGGTCATCTGACTTTCGAAACTTCACATTCGATTTCTTTACTAATTCGATTACGCTAGAGCCCAAAAACGTACGAGTCGAACCACAATCCACCAAAGCGCCCATTTCTTTACCTAATAAGTTAATTCGAACAAATAACATAGACGGAATGTCACGACAACCAAAAGCACTAAACGAGAATTCCTGACAAGTAACGACACGAACAGGGGGTTGGGGTTGTTCAGGAGTCGGGTCCCCCCCATTATTCGACTCCTTTATTCTTTTCCCGAACAGTCAGGACACGTACGTAAAGTCACCTCCGCTCGACCGCATCTATAACAGTGCTTCCGCGGAGCGGCTTTGCAATTTCGCGAGATGTGTCCGATACCCTCACAGTTCCAACATTTAATCGTGGAATTACGCGCGGCTGTCGATTCTATGGCGGTCGCCCCTGACGACGGCGAACTACTCGTCGCGGCCTCCGCCTCGGTCGCGGCTTGAGCTGCACGATTCTTATTCCGACGTAACCTTGATTTGGCCTCCGTCCACTCCTCCGAAGTGCTTAACGCGGCCAGGGTCTCGCGGCCTCGGGTCGCCGGCTTGGTGTTACGCGGCGTGTGATAAGCGAGATCGGGGAACAACGATTTCTCCGGAGTCGGAGGAGCCCGATATCGTTGCGATAGCGAATGACTGGCTTCGACGCGAGTCGCTAAATTTTCCAAGGCATCTAACTCTCGCACCTCATCGCGACGAAGAGATTGTTGGAGTCGCGGTAATAAGTTCCTAAACGCGCAGCTGACTTGCTCCGATTCCGTCCACGGCGGCGATAATCTATCTAGCATGGTTCTCAGACACGTGAAATAATCGGTAACAGGCTCATGTTCGCCCTGAGTCCTTCTCATTATTTCTTCGCGCAGAGCGTACTGAAAATCTGGGTCGCCAAAGCGCGTTCTCCACGCGTCTTTAAAGACAGCCCAGTTCGACAGCCTATTACGCCTACTGCGGAACCAATAGAGAGCCATGCCCGTTAGAAAAAAGGGCAAGCAACGCAAAATATCCTCATCCGTTACAGGAACTAACTCGCGACCTTCCTCAATGCGCAGCAAAAACGCCTCCGCGTCCTCCCCTTTCGTACCCGAGAACTTTAGGTTCCACTTCCGCATGACGTTATATGCAGTCATTGCGGAATTTCCATTATGGTCGCGCGAAAAATCTCGACCTTCGGAGCGAGGAGTATCGCGAGAGCCTGAGGGTGCGCGAAATCTCGCTTGATCCATCGGGCTATCCGGTCTAGCCATCGCGTCTACGGGAACTTCCAAAAGTTCCTCGTCCGACATTTCAATTGTTTCAAATTTTCGCTCTTCACGCACGCGACGCAGCAAACGCGCGGTCTGAATCGAATAACTTCCCTCCGTTGGAAGTTTCCGCCGCTTTAGTTCTTCGAATAATTGTTCGCGATTTAATACGAAAATCCAGTCGTCCTCTGGATCGACTTGACTCATACGATCCCGACAGAAAAACTTGAAACAAAATAAATATGTTCGAACTCGGCCAGATGTGACCTCGACAACACTACAATAACCGTCGACAGCTCGAAAACACGAGACAAAGCCGTTATTGTTCGAATATCCTAGAACTGATAACAAATATATGAAGGTTGGCAAAAGAAATTTCCCACGAAAGTCTAAATCAAACAAGAACGAATACACGACTAACGAAAATAATCATCATACATGAAACGAATACACGATCGAACAGAAAAAAAATGACTTTGAACGAACTCAATAAATAATCTTAGCTCGCACAAGCTCCCCGAACTTTTTCTTTCTCTGACTTAACGCGAAGTCCTTGTTTTTTTTTTTTTTTTTTTGTTCAAACTCGAAATTTCGCAAAATAATCTCCGTCGAAATATAGGATTTATTTTTGCAACGAAACCTACGCCAAATTTTTGCGACGTTGCTCCATGTCGAATTTTGCAACGTGGCTCTACGCTAAACTTTCGCGGTCTGACCTATGTTAACAAAATTGCGTGGCCTATGCGCGATATTTTCTTTGAAACGTGGCCCCACGTTGGGCGCCAAATTTTTGCGACGCTTTTTCTATTCTAAATTTTGATTCTCGCGGGGGAGCGGAAGCGCCGTCAAAAACACAAGGGTTTTATGTACTCGCGATCGGCGGGACAGGGATGGAGGGAGTCCACGCGCGAGCCGCGGCGGAGCGAAGGCCGTCTCGTTACCTCAGAACTGGGCGCCAGGTACGATCTCTCACGTACCAGTTTCACGAATTCTTCAAAAAAAAAACGCGAAAGAATACGACAGCCCGCTTCGCCACGGGCTGGCTAGCTCGCCTAACGGTAGAGGGGCGAGGTTTGGGAGAAAAAGTCAATTGATTGAGCGAGCTTACTAAATTAACAGACAGCGACGAACACAGAAATTACGGACGATCGCCAGTCCAATAAAGTACGCGAGATTTAATAAATAATAAAATAACAGGTTTATTAAGAAAGTAACTAATAAGAAAAGTGATTAACAAAAGAAATAAAAACCGCTACAGAATGAAAACAGAAATAACGTACTAGACATGCACGGACAATGATTCTCGAAACGCTCGAAAAACGCGCGATATTCTAAGTCGGTCTAACAAAGAACGTCTGTTACGGCGGCTTCCTAAAGTCGAAGCTCCTGAGAACAATAATTGATATAATGGAATTTGATAATTCGAATTCTCAATAACGGTCGTACCGTGCGCGAGAGAGAGAGAGATAATACCCGCCTATAATTCGTAGTTTCGACAGCCTCGCGGAGATCCTACTAATTAGCTGCTTATCTAGCAATTTCCTCCGAGCGTGCTCGGAGTCGACAACCCCGAAATAAGATAGCCGGTCAGCTACGCCATAAGCGACGAGATATGAATTCCGCGAGGAGAGATCTCGCATACGATGGGCGGACGATACCGGCGAAGTTCGATCGCCGGCGGCGGTCGGAGATTTTTCCGCCTTTTTCGGCAACGCTCGCAACCCAAATATTTCTGGCAATCGGGGCGAGGCGACAATGTCGTGTTACACACCCCGATACCTTCGACAGCGTGAGAATTAATTATCTTCTCGTATCAAGGAAATAAGGGAGGCCGGGCGACAGTCCCGCACCGCGCCTCCTTCGATAGCCGCGATATTCGCCAGGAATTTCCTGACCTCAGATCTCAATACTTAGAATCGTGCGATACCCGCACACCGCGACAATTTCGAGGAATTACGTTCCTGCTAGCGAGACGAATAACTCACACGCACACAATGGACGCGACGATAATACTCAGTTTCACGCAATATTCCCGAACGACGATGATACTACACGAAAACGCATTAATCACGACCAATTACGTTCCACAGACTCGCTCTGAGACATATTTCAGAGGTGCGAGACGCGGCTTCGACAACCAAACGACAGCCCGTGCGAACTACGCATTTCTCGCGATTTACGACGCACGCGGTCGATACCCAATGGTCGGATGCTACGCGTATTACGCACCCTGATACCCGGAGAGAGACGAGAATTACCCTACGATACGCACTTCCGTCGCCAGTGTCCGCGCTTCCTCGGTCGCTTGTCTCCGGTCGCCCGAAATACACCAAAATCGACCGACTCGGCAGAAGGCTCGAGCGGTCGCGATAAGCCGTAATGGCGACGGCGACAGAACGGCCGGCGAGCGGACACGATCACGCTCGCGGAGTACAATAATTCGTGGGCAACCTCACCGAAGAATTCTTCTCCCGGCTGCGGGGATGATCCTCGGTCTCGTCCTTCACGGTCTCGTCTCACAAGTGCACACGACAATACGTTTCGACTGGTTTAGGCGAGCGGCCGCGACAAAGTGAGCCCTGGATCTCGCGATCCAGGGTCGATAGCGGGGTCGTTGGCCGCGCAGGGGGATGCGCGGACCCCCGGCCAATTAGCGGCCGACACGCGCGAGGTCCTGGCGCCTCGCGCGCCACGCGAGGCATTTTCGCGCCCCGCGCGAAATAGCGCCAAACTTGAACGCTGTAGCGGGCCCTTATATGGCCCGGGCGAGGTCCTTCCCGGACGTATCCTCTCCAGGAGGATGGCTGTCGCAGCGGTTGTCGTTCCCGGTTGTCGACGGGAGGCCATGCTGCTCTCCCCTGTCCGGATTCATGATGCAGGGCTGTCCGGGACAGGATCCTCGACTCTTCTGAGTTTTCCTTGGCTGTCGTTCTTAGCTGTCGCGGGGAGGCGATGATGCCCTCCCCTGTTCGTCGGTGTTCCATGGTGAGGTGCCTCAAGCCAGGTACCAAATAAAAGTACAAAAAAAACAGTTAATTCTATACGCAACTATGCCTATTCGCTCGTCTCTCCGGGGAGTACGGTAGCTCTCTCTCTCTTGACCCTTGGCGCGGCCACTCGGCTCGCGCCCCGTCACAATTGCCGGGGCGGATAGACGCGACGGGACGGCCACGTCACAGTATATATGTTATTTATATGTTATTATGTATTATTTATTTATTTATATATTATTATGTTTGCATGTGTGTGTGTGTGTGATTTAGAACCAATTCGTCCAAATAGAGAAGTTACCTCTGGTATTCAAAAACCAGTCACGGATGCCAGCTCAAATACCTACAGTAAGAAAAAACTTCCAAATATTTACATTAATATTTACATTAATATTTACATTTTACCTTTTTATATATTATTATATATTTGCATGTTTTTATATATATTGCAGACAAAGTACAAAGAATTCTACAAGAATGTACGTTAATAAAAATGTACGTAAAAAGTATTGATATCCGACTGAAATGTCTCGAGAATAGAAAGAAAAAAAATGATTCCGATGGAGAGGAAGTACAAATAATACAAGATCAATTGCCTATAAAAACAATTGATCAATTGATTCATTTTGATCAATCTATGGAAAACGAGAATGTTAAAAAAGCATTTGTATGTTATTTGGATATATTAGCTGCTTTTGCGACAGAATCAAAATGATCCAGAATAAAATGAGCCTGCGTTGTGATTGGTCAAATCTGAAATATCATTGAATTTTCTATTTATTCTGGATCAATTTGATTCTGTCGCGAAAGCAGTTATTGTATATTACAAAAATGCTTTAGTAGTTAAAATTAATAAATATTTTCAGATAATGTATGTCAAACGTATTGGTGGTGCAAACGGAACAGACAACGTAAAAGCAATATTCAAAAGAATTTTTACAAATCACCTTGGTACAAAGTGCAGTTGGTTAGGCCAACGAAACAATTTCAAGATTTGTGATCTTTCACTAATAACAGTAATTCAAAGTAAGTACTTCCATTTGCTTATTCAATTGATTTCAAATATATTTTATTTATGTGAATATTATTTTTTTGCTTATACAAATATTTTAAGATGCAGTATTGTCAACGCATTACAATTTTCAAGAAATACATTTTCAAAAGGCAGCGAGTGAATGGTTCCGTCTTAGCAAATTAAGGCTTTCAAGAGAACAAAAATATAGACATGAAGCAGACGCAGGTGATAACAAAGAAAATTAAAATAAATAATGAAAATTGATTTTCAAATATTTTTCTTAATATAATTATCTTATAAGTAACAATATGAGTTCAAATGCTGTGAAAAATGTGCAATGTAAAAAAAAGTGCAGTATGTACAAATGTAGGACAAAACAAATCAAATCTTACATATACATATCACACATGTACACATCACTTACACATGCATATATGACTAGTAACTTGAATAATTTTTGCCATTGCTATAGAATTTATAAAAAATATTACTTTATTTTATTTATATATATTATATACATACACACACACACACATATATATTTATATTTATATACAAGAGTGCATATTTTTTTTTAATTTTATAGTACTAAAATAATAAATTTTGTTTTTTAGCAAATGCTGAAATATATATATGATGTAGGTTAAATTTCATGATACTTCAGACTATATTTTGATATTCAGCATGACATTGTAAAATTATTATTTATCTTTGAAATTTTATTTTATCCTTTTTTTCTCAAGTGTATGTATGTTAAATATTTATAAAAAATAAATATATACTTGTGATATATAATTACTATACATTAATATAAGATTTTAATACATTTTTTAATTATTTATGTAATTTCTGTTATATAATATTTGCCAAAAATATAAAAAATAACTTAAGAATAAAATAACATTACAATATGGCTAATCCTCTAAATCAGAGCTCGGCAAGAACTGCACATTTCGGCCGATTTTCAGCTGGCTCCGCCTATCGCGTTCCCCCTTACCTCGCCGTCCCGCGCGAAGCCTACGAGCCGCTCGGCGCTCAGTAACGGGCATATGGCAATAGCTTTCCGCGTCACCCATGAGGTACTATTGTTGACGCGTTTTTTTTAAAGTGGTATCCCCAGTAGGCCTAATCCACTGATGACTAAAATGAACTAATTGCACAGAATAATAAATAATAATTGATTTGAATATTTATGACTTTCGGGATTTTTTAGAAGCGAGATCAGGAACATCAATTTCTATATTGCATGTAGCAAGTCGCATAAGACGTGATAAAGAATCATCGCTTAAAGAAGAACGTTTCTCATTCTTTATAAACTTCATTTTTGAAAATGAAGTCTCGCACAAATATGTGGATCCGAACATAGAATAAATTCGGAGTCCGAAATCGCGAAGCTTGGGATAGGATAATTTTGATAAAATTTTATAAAATTCAACACCAGTTTCTTTAACCGTTTTCAAAGAAATATCACTTTGTAAATTACATAATTCATCTTGTAAATCAAGATGTTGTTCTTCGATTGACGCTGTAAGAGGATTCTCGAAAAGAATTAATTCATTTCTAAGTTTTTCGAAACAGGTAAAACGCGTATCGAATTCTTCTATAAGACAATCTACGAAATAAATATATTTTTTGAAATCACAGCTACTACCGTATTCTTCGAGAAGAATCTGGCAAGAAGGGAAAAAATGAAAAATATCGTTATTTAAATGAGATTTGAATAACTGTAATTTTCTTCGGAAAGAATCAACATGACTAACTAATTGGGAAATATTTTGATTAGTTTTTTGCAGCTTTAAATTGAGAAGCCTAAGTTGATTAGTCATGTCAGTAATAAATCCAAGTTCGCTAAGAAATGTGATATCCTCTAAAAGAGATATATATTCTTGAAATTTTTAATTGTTCATTTCTTGCAAGAAAAGGAGGATCTCTTTTCTTATTGCAAAAAATGTTTCCAAACATTTTGCAGCACTAAGCCAACGTACTGGACAATGAAGTGGGACATCTGTGTGAACAGCATTATGTTCATTGAGAAATAATTGAAATTTCCGATGAGTAAGAAATTTATGTCCACCTTTAATTATATTAATTATTTTAGTCACAGTCTCCATAGCTGTTGACAATTTAATAACTTTACCGCTTAATGCTTCCTGATGTATTATACAATGTATAATAGGGATGTTAAAGTTTCGCTGCTTTAATTGACCGGCGAATCCTATCTTCGAACCTGTCATAGCTTTCGCGCCATCCGTCGTAATCGAAGAACATTTACTAAAATCTACATCAAATTTTTTAAGTGAGTCTTCAACTGCCAAAAAAATATCAAGACCCGTTGTTGTATCATGTAATGAGACAAAATCTAAAAGCTCCTCGACACATGAGAAATCGTCTTGCACGATTCGAGTAAAAATACTCAATTGACTCAAGTGTCGAATATCGGTGCTTTCGTCAAGACATAAAGAAAAATACCTACATGACTTTAAAAGATTTCTTAATTTTTCTCTTACAGAATTACTGATATCAGTAATTCTTGACGTTATTGTTTTTGCACTAAGGGGAATACTCATTGCTTCCTCAAGAGTTAAGGAATTACCGAAAGCTTTCACTGCTTCGATGATGCAGTTTTTCACAAATGAACCTTCGGCAAATGATTTTGAATTTTGTGCTATGAGCAAAGAAATAGCATAAGATGCGATTAAAGATTTTTGAGAAGAATTTTCAGACGGTATTGCATCTTCTTGATACACTAATTTCAATCCTTCGATAATACTCAATTTTTCTGAATTCGAATAATTGGAATATTCGACTGAATGACGAATTCTAAAATGTCTCTCTATTGCAAATTTTTTTACTACCGAAGGTTCAAAACCGCAAAGTAAACAAACTATTCGATCGGAAATGTAACTGAAAAAATAATTAAATTCCCAAGATTTATCAAATTTCTGAACATACCTTTTATCATCCATTCTTAAGATTGAAGAATGAAGATTATTAATCCTTTCACTGCGAACTTGATCTGCTATCAGCTGTCAGAGGCTGTCTCGAAATCAGCTGTCAGAGGTTGTCTCGAATCGTCAATGTGTCCACTATGATTGAGAGAGTTTAAAAGACTGAACACTGATCAACAATTAAAACAAAAAACCTCGTAACAGTCGCTACCGTGCTTTGCAATTGTTTTCTAACGTGCATTCGTTATCAGTGTTGAGTCTTTTAAACTCTCTCAATCATAGTGGACACATTGACGATTCGAGACAACCTCTGACAGCTGATTTCGAGACAGCCTCTGACAGCTGATAGCAGATCAAGTTCGCAGTGAAAGGATTAATAATCTTCATTCTTCAATCTTAAGAATGGATGATAAAAGGTATGTTCAGAAATTTGATAAATCTTGGGAATTTAATTATTTTTTCAGTTACATTTCCGATCGAATAGTTTGTTTACTTTGCGGTTTTGAACCTTCGGTAGTAAAAAAATTTGCAATAGAGAGACATTTTAGAATTCGTCATTCAGTCGAATATTCCAATTATTCGAATTCAGAAAAATTGAGTATTATCGAAGGATTGAAATTAGTGTATCAAGAAGATGCAATACCGTCTGAAAATTCTTCTCAAAAATCTTTAATCGCATCTTATGCTATTTCTTTGCTCATAGCACAAAATTCAAAATCATTTGCCGAAGGTTCATTTGTGAAAAACTGCATCATCGAAGCAGTGAAAGCTTTCGGTAATTCCTTAACTCTTGAGGAAGCAATGAGTATTCCCCTTAGTGCAAAAACAATAACGTCAAGAATTACTGATATCAGTAATTCTGTAAGAGAAAAATTAAGAAATCTTTTAAAGTCATGTAGGTATTTTTCTTTATGTCTTGACGAAAGCACCGATATTCGACACTTGAGTCAATTGAGTATTTTTACTCGAATCGTGCAAGACGATTTCTCATGTGTCGAGGAGCTTTTAGATTTTGTCTCATTACATGATACAACAACGGGTCTTGATATTTTTTTGGCAGTTGAAGACTCACTTAAAAAATTTGATGTAGATTTTAGTAAATGTTCTTCGATTACGACGGATGGCGCGAAAGCTATGACAGGTTCGAAGATAGGATTCGCCGGTCAATTAAAGCAGCGAAACTTTAACATCCCTATTATACATTGTATAATACATCAGGAAGCATTAAGCGGTAAAGTTATTAAATTGTCAACAGCTATGGAGACTGTGACTAAAATAATTAATATAATTAAAGGTGGACATAAATTTCTTACTCATCGGAAATTTCAATTATTTCTCAATGAACATAATGCTGTTCACACAGATGTCCCACTTCATTGTCCAGTACGTTGGCTTAGTGCTGCAAAATGTTTGGAAACATTTTTTGCAATAAGAAAAGAGATCCTCCTTTTCTTGCAAGAAATGAACAATTAAAAATTTCAAGAATATATATCTCTTTTAGAGGATATCACATTTCTTAGCGAACTTGGATTTATTACTGACATGACTAATCAACTTAGGCTTCTCAATTTAAAGCTGCAAAAAACTAATCAAAATATTTCCCAATTAGTTAGTCATGTTGATTCTTTCCGAAGAAAATTACAGTTATTCAAATCTCATTTAAATAACGATATTTTTCATTTTTTCCCTTCTTGCCAGATTCTTCTCGAAGAATACGGTAGTAGCTGTGATTTCAAAAAATATATTTATTTCGTAGATTGTCTTATAGAAGAATTCGATACGCGTTTTACCTGTTTCGAAAAACTTAGAAATGAATTAATTCTTTTCGAGAATCCTCTTACAGCGTCAATCGAAGAACAACATCTTGATTTACAAGATGAATTATGTAATTTACAAAGTGATATTTCTTTGAAAACGGTTAAAGAAACTGGTGTTGAATTTTATAAAATTTTATCAAAATTATCCTATCCCAAGCTTCGCGATTTCGGACTCCGAATTTATTCTATGTTCGGATCCACATATTTGTGCGAGACTTCATTTTCAAAAATGAAGTTTATAAAGAATGAGAAACGTTCTTCTTTAAGCGATGATTCTTTATCACGTCTTATGCGACTTGCTACATGCAATATAGAAATTGATGTTCCTGATCTCGCTTCTAAAAAATCCCGAAAGTCATAAATATTCAAATCAATTATTATTTATTATTCTGTGCAATTAGTTCATTTTAGTCATCAGTGGATTAGGCCTACTGGGGATACCACTTTAAAAAAAACGCGTCAACAATAGTACCTCATGGGTGACGCGGAAAGCTATTGCCATATGCCCGTTACTGAGCGCCGAGCGGCTCGTAGGCTTCGCGCGGGACGGCGAGGTAAGGGGGAACGCGATAGGCGGAGCCAGCTGAAAATCGGCCGAAATGTGCAGTTCTTGCCGAGCTCTGCTCTAAATGATACCTATTAATTCCTAATAAACACGCAATGTAGATATACATTAAGTAACATAAACATTTCAAATGCATATATATAACTATGTGTAAATGTGTAATAACATACATTTTGTTCATATGTAAGGCGCACAATAGAGAAAATATAATGAGTAAGAATTATATTTTAAAATAATAAAATCGAAAAAATTTTTCTGATATAAAATATAAATTCGGCTATAAAGGATTATAGTAAGGGCTAATAAACTAGTAAGAGCCTTTTATATTCGAATTTGTATTTGTATATCACATTTTTTCGAATTTATTATTTTAAAATAATTCTTACTTCTAATATTTAATTAATATTTATTCCTAGTATTTTCTCTATTGTGTGCCTTACATATGAGTAAACTATATGTAACACATTTATACATTGTTATGCATTTGAAATGTATATGTTACCTAATGTTCCGTAACTGAAATATATTTGTTATGTGATATAGTGGTATGATTATATAACATAAATATAATATTTAAAGTTCAGTGATATATATCTCTGATATATCACAGAAGTACTTTTGTTGCTGACATTTAGCAGTACATGTAACATACATGTATTTTACTTATTATGTAACTATGTTACTTGTGATATATAATGTTATAACTCTGAGAGATATATATTACATCTCTGTGTTTGCTGGGCAGAATGCCCTTTTACACCCAAAACAAATGCTTTCGCTGGTGTATCACAAATCAAAGCTGCAATTCTACACTGTATGTTTCGACCGTTGATGAAAATTCCATTTGTACATATTTCTGTAGCTTCGTTAACAAAATCTAGTAAAAATTCATTGGCATCCATCGGTTTTTCATTGCCATGATAAATTCCAATTATAAATACGTTATCATATGAAAAAACTGAACCTAATATAGGCCAAAATTGTTGTTGGGACGATTTTGATAATGGCAGCCCATCAATGTTCACAGCTATTTTAACGCAACTAATATTATCCTTTACAAATGTTAATATTTCTTTTATAGAATTTGATAGTCCAAAATGATAATATGATCCTGGTACAACTGTACGTATTTCTTGTTGTCTTGGTGTTTTTAAAAGCGATCGTGCATCTAATGATAATCTTGAAAAACAAGAGTGTTTCTTTAATTTCTGCAGCAATGCTTTTAAAGCAGTATGTGTAATTTAATGTTCAACAGCCCAGATAGCAAGATTATGTTGCAAATTGCTACTTGTAATTTCAAATCTTATATCATTTGGTTCATTATAAGAAAAATTAACAGGAGATTCTTCTGAATCTGATATATCGTATTCATCCGATTGTCTGAGCGTGTTATCATTTTCACAATGTACAAGTATTTCATTATTTTCATTCGATTCCGTATTTTGTTCGATATTAATTTTAAATTTTGTTGTACAATCGTTGTTCAAATCTGTTGTACACTCATTATTCATATTAACACATGATGACGAGCTTTCGTCGAAACATAACAAAATATCAGAAATAATTTCGGATTCTTGTGCAGCTAATCTTTTTAAGTGCCGATTTGATACACACGATGTATCTTTTTTTTTACGTTTTCCATATGTTTCCATTTTAATAAATTTTTATCTGTACTATAAATGTTTTATCTGTATATAGTTATGATTACAATATAGTTATAATTATAAACAGACCAAAGAGTTTTAAATTTAACTCAAAATGATTTGATTCTTAAAACTTGCAAAAAGTTGTCTAATATAAAAAGTTTGTAATAAAGAAAAATTATCAATCGAAAATATTACATAAAAACAGAATCATGATAATATGGACACAAATTTTAAATAATATTTTAAATAAGATAAGATTGTTCGTGTTCCGGATCGGTTATAAAGTATCCGATGTGCGAGATAAGCAAGTACAAGTAACAAAATATAATGAAAAATGTACTAATTATTGAAGGAACTAACTTCAATTAATATCTTTTCATAGTTTAATAATTTCTTTGAAATAAAATTCTTTTTTATAGTTACAATGTTTATCAAGTAATAACTTTTATTTTAAATTATAATATAAAATATCAGCAAATTAGAATTAAGTTTTGATATTATAAAACATATTAAAGTAAAAATTGTATATATAATAAATATAAGATAAAATAGATAATATCAGATAAAATACAGATAAAATGTCATTTTATGAAAAAATTAAATAAATAACATTAAGAAAGTAATTACCTGAATCGGTGGAATCGGAGAATTCCTTTTCAATATGTTAAGACGTATAACACGTCTGTAAATTTATTACAGCAGGCTGCTGTGTCAGTAATGCGAATGATAAGCTGCTCTTATAATCTATAAGCCTGTAAAAAAAGAATATACCAATCATAAATACTTTTCTCATAAATTATTTAATGTGCAAACAGAAATAAAAAATACGTCTAAACATATTTTCAAAAATTGTTTTATTGTTATTATTATTTGTTAGAAAGTTAATAAATAACCTCTTAAAAAAAATAATTACCTGAATCGATGGAATCGGAGAGTTCCTTTCCAATATATTAAGACGTATAACACGTCTGTGACTTTATTACAGCAGGTCTGCTGTGTCAGTAATGCGATCAATACGCTACTCTTATAATCTATTAGCCTGTAAAAAAAACAATACACCAATCATAAATACTTTTCTCATAAATTATTCAATATGCAAAAAGAAATAAAAAGATATATCTGAATATATTTTTAGAAATTTTTAGAAATTATAATTATAGAATAATTATTATATTATGTCTTTTTACTATAAATTTTAAAAGAATTACTTTGGATTAATCTAATGAGTAGGACATAAGAATATGCAATCGTCTATTGGCAAAAGATAACCTTAAATTTGTTAATAACACAATTTTTTCGTTAAATAGAGAATATTTATAAAAAATATTGTAAAAATATATCCAAATAAGGTATCTTTAGAAATTATATTTTATATGTTTATAAGATTATTATAGAAAAATAAATAATTACCTCGGATTAAAATCACATTTGCGACACATGGCACAAAGATATGCAAGGAGCATGAGAAGAGTTGAAAGACGCCGTAAGAGTTCGACACCAGCAACATAGATGCCAGTTTCGGCCCGCTGCACGCTACGCACACAAAGAAAAAGAACCGTGTACGTGTGGCGCTCGGCGGCGATGAGTGGCTGTAATTATGTATACAATATTGGCGTATGTAATCATATCCGCTATAATGATTTAATTTATATATTCCAAGTATATTCTAAGAACATACGAAAAATATGCATGAACATATCATAGAGATGGCATAAGGATATTTTCAGTATGTTAGATTTAATCATAGAATAAATATGAAACTTAATTTTTATATTTTGTATATCCTCAGAACATACGACAAATAATAGACTACTGTAAAGCTGGTAAAAGATAGTAAAAATACATCCTGAATATATACAAAAAATAATATTTTAATAAAAGATATTCAAAATATATTCTGAGAATATACGAGGAAATAATATACTACAAGAGATGTATGAAAATGAGTTCTCAGTATATTACATCTGTAACGTATATTCACAGTATGAATATAGAATATTCGAATGATATCATGTGCTGTTAGGGTAGTTAGTTCAGTAGTTCGCATCATCGCATTGCTATTCTTGAAGAAAAGCGTTTATTTCCGTTTGTACGTTTCTTATAGGCGTGCTTGTTTCGGAAAAAAAGCATTTATTCTAATTAGTTCAGTAGTTCGGCATCATCGCATCTATTTTGAAAAAACCCAGACAACAAAAATACGTTCTAAGTACGT
>NW_020229671.1:0-31407 GCF_003227725.1 Camponotus floridanus | reverse complement strand
AAAAAAGTGCCGGTTTGATGAAGGATGAAAACAAACGTGCGATAATGACCGAATTCGTCGGGCTCAGAGCAAAGATGTACGCGTTACGAGTGGACGGAAAGAAAGACACGAAGAAAGTTAAAGGCGTCAAGAGCAACGTTGTTGCGAGAACGATAACCTTCGAAGATTACACGCGGTGTTTAAACGAAGAGATCGAAATGACGCGACAGCAGTCGTGTATAAGATCTAAACTGCACCAAGTGTATACCGTCCGCGACAAAAATTGCTCTGAGTCCGTACGATGACAAGCGATATATCGTACCTGATTCGACTGACACGTTACCAATGGGGACATTATAGGATACCTTTGTAAATACATGTATATATTTTATTTATTACTACATATATTTTTGTACTTCATATAGTTTTATATAATACACATCTTGCACATTTATATTTCATATATTTTATGTAGCGCATATCTTACATACTTATATTAAGAATATAAATACATATATAGTATTATTGAAAGAAATATTAATAAACACTGTATATAAATTAAATCATTTATTGTCCTTATGTATCCAAGAGTTGTGCGAATTGTCAAATCCAAGCCATTTCACGTAAACCTCGTCACCTCTCCTGCGCAGTATTTTCTCCACGAGATACACGTCGGGATAATTCGCGCGATGCAACTCGTGCTCGTAGAACGCTCCAGCGATAGGTTTTTGCGATAATCCTCGAGTAGATAACTCACGGGATTAGTATGCTGCACTTTTACAATTGTAAACACCTCGGTTGTCCAATTTGGCGTGTAACCCTTTCTCGAAAACTGTCTTGTACTTGCTAACGCGTACCGAGTCACCTACTTTGAATTTCGCCGGACCCGCGATATTTACACGGTATACAGTAGCCAAGAGTCTCTCGGCGATCGCGGGGGTAACGTCGACGGGTCGCATACCGATCGTTCGATGCTTGCGCGCGTTGCAATCCGATACGAGTCCCGGCAACGCCTTGACCCACTTGTAAGATCCGTTCAACGTAAACATCTTCCACATGTCGTCTTTTAGCGTGCGATTGAATCGCTCGACGATCGATGCCTTCAATACCGAATACGTAGAATAATGATTTATGCCATGTTTTCACATGAGCCGTTGCACGTCGGCGTTATAAAATTCCTTCCCCATGTCGGTCTGTATGTTTTTCGGACACCTCTCGCTATCTCGAATTATCTCGGCGATAGCGTCAGCTGTCTCGCTTCCGCCTTTACTCTTGAGCGGTACGGCCCACGCGTGCTTGCTCAACGCATCGATGACTGTGAGTATGTAGTTGTAACCTCTGTTGAAACGAGAGTACGGACGCATCTCGACAATGTCGGCTTGCCACAGATCATCGTATCCTCGCACTATTACGTGTCTTCGGGGGAAATTTTTTCTCGCCGGTGCGTGCAGTTCGTTCACCAACTGCAGTTTCTCTAAACTATGTTGTTTCTTCGCTTCCCCGGTTATTTCCGATCGTCGGCCCATCGTTGTTTCGATTCGTCGATCGAATTAGCCGTTCAATAGCCGTTCGTAGCCGTTCAATTGCCGTTCGTAGCCGTTCAATTACCGTTCACTGCCGTTCGATTGCCGTTGCTGACCCGTAATCGACCGTTCGATTGCCGTTTATAGCCGTTCCTTAGCCGTTCACTGCCGTTCTTGATCCCTTTGTTGGCGCGATTGACCCTGTTGATAGTCGTTTTTAAGCAGTTCGTAGCCTCGTTCGCAATCGTTTCTGACCCGTTCGTAGCCTCGTTGACAATCATTTTTGACTCGTTCGTAGCCGTTGTGGACTTGTATGCCGCCTCGTATGTAGCCGTTCCTGACGTGTTCATAGCCTTGTTCGCAGCCGTCCTTGAGATGCTTGTAGCCTCATTCGCAGCTGTTCTTGAATCGTTCGTAGCCTCGTTCGAGACCGTTTCCTCTTCGATCATTGCCACTCATTATAGCTCGATAATCGTCGGATAATCGTTCGTAGCCGTTCGGTAAACCTTTCTAGATGTTTAATAATTGTACAATAGCCGCTCCTAAGCCGTTCACTACAGCACATTACAGATTGATAGCCGTTTCTGAATTAGTGTTAATCGACGAAGCTCGTTTATCGCAGCCTGCAAAGCTCGCAGGTCCTTCTCGAACGCAGTCAGCTTCTCGTCTGATTCTTTCCGTTGATTTTTCAACGTTTTAACGCATTCTTCCACGTACAGTTTGTTGACAGCATCGGTATCAGCCTCAGGTTGCGCTACACGGCGAATCTTGCGCGACCTCGCGTCATAGTCCGTTGCGACGCGACACAGAGCGTTTTGACGCAAGTAACTCGTCACCAATTTACCCCAATGATCGCTCGTGCTGATTTCTTCGTTTCTCCGTTCGAATAATCCAATTTGTTGATAGGCATTGTTTTTCGATGCGAGTGACGTCGATCGACTGATTAGTTTCGTCGAGGCGCCGTTTTATTTATAATAATGCCGACTTCGCGAAGTTCCTCTATGATCGACAAGATCTCGTTGTCGTGAGCGTTGTGGCCAGCTCGACGCGAAGCATCGAGCAATCGCAGGCGATCCACTAGCTCGTTGGGATCGTCCCAGTGCACGTAATCAATCATATTATCGGTTAGCGTCATCGCGCGAGGCGTGAATACGGGAGTATTCCCGTTCCCGTTTTTTTCTTTTTCGATTCGAACGACATCAACGGCGCGATTATTTGTTTATACTTGTATCCCTTGTTGCTCTTTAATTGACCTTGCGCATTATATCGACGTTTATGCGCACTCGTCGCCATCAATATGCTCTTATATTTTTGCGCATCGTCCTCAGTGTATATGGCGTCATTGGGAATTCTCATGAAGATCAACTCGTATAATCCCGATGTACCGATGTATCTTACATTGTCTATGATTATAGAGTCATCTTTGTCAATGCCGAATCGTTTGTTACCGAGACGCATTCCATTCTCGTCGAAATAGACGCCGTACACGTGATCGATCGCGTTTTTTTTTCTTTCGTCACCGCTAAGAAGAGCGCCCAGTATTTTTGCCCCAGTGGTCCCAAGTTCTCTCGTAACACTTCTTGACCTTCCGACGTTTGTAACATGTTTCGAACGGATGTTTCGGGCGGATTGCCCGTAGTTTCGAAAACATCTTCGATCGCGAGTGATTCGGGTATCGCGAGTTGCGCGATTTTCGGCGCGAACGGTGTAGAGGTTATCGGTGGTTCATCCGATAAAGTCTCCGATAGATCGGATATACGCGACATCGATAAACGTTTCGCCTTCCCCGGTCGTTTCCTCTTTTCCGGTGTCGCATCCTCCTCCTTCTCCTCCTCCTCTTCCTCTTCCTTATATCGCTTGATGGGTAACGTTTTAATTATAGCGTCAGCGTTTCTCTCCGGTTCTTTTTTCATCGCGATTGCGCTAGAGTTGTCGACGATCTTTTGCAGCGGCTCGATAATAGGTCTAAAATGAGTCGTGACCGCGATATCTTTGTCGATCTTACCGGTCTTCAAAGCGCGATGTTTCTTGCGGATCGATTCGCTCGTTTTCTCAATCTCCCGCGCAATCTTTTCACGCTCGCGAATATTATCGTTTTCAGCCATGTTGACGGAACGTCGAGCGTTTCACCCTTCTCGACGGAATGTCGACAGCGACTAATCGTTTCGCGGGATCGCGAACACGTTAAATCCTTTTCTGTATCGCCCGTTCGTAAGCGCGCTGTCCTTATCAATCACTAGGAATCCATACTTTTGCTGCCAACAAGTACGGCATAATATACTGAAATCCTCGTACGACATATCGGTATTCACGTGATCGTTGTACACGTGTTTCAAATTTGTACCGTCCTGTTTAAACAAGATCAGCAGGTTCGCGTTGTCGCGTATAAGATGTTTCGGTATTCTCGCGTACGTCTGACAAAGATAGAAGCAGTCGACGTTCGAGTGACGACCCATTGAGAAGTACTCTCTTATCGTATCTTGCTTGTCGCACGCCACGTCATCGAAGACAAAAATCGAGTTTGGACGTGCCTCGCATGGTGGAATGACGTCACTGTTATTCGAGAACGTAAAATAGCCGATTTCGTCGATCGGCGTCAATAAATTCTCCAGATATCGATATTTCGGCTGTTGCAGCGACTTTGAGTACACGTACACGTTCTCGAAACGTACACCGTGTGGACTTTCCAGTAGACTTATCAAAACGTTGGTTTTACCACAATTCGAGGGATCGCAAACGATCGCGCGTATAGTAGTCGGTAACATCGTACCGTGTCTGCGCATCTCCGCGTTGTCCCCCATCGAGCGTAATCTGTCGTCGCAATTCGTCACGCGTATCGTCAAAGGCTGTTGTACGAACCGCATGTTTTCTGTTTCGAACCACTTTTGCGAATGATCGCGAGGGGGAGGCCTATTTATAGAGGTGTCGCGACTCGAAACCGCTCAGTATCAAAAATGTTTCTCCTTCTATCGGACGAGAGAGACATTCTCGGACTTACCGCCAAACAGCTGCAGTATGTTCCGAAGATTCTTTTACTGGAAAATTTCGGTGATTACGTGGAACGATTGTGGGACAAGCTTCCTGAATATATAAAGGCTGATCCGGAGGTTCGACAATATCGTTCGTGCATGCGACATTACATCCAGCCGTGGCAGCGAACGCACATTGACGGTCCGCCTCCGTTGATAAAAGATTGCTACGTATGTCAGCGAGAATCGTAAGAGGCAGCGGTCTCTTAAATCGTGCGATAAACGCGCTTCCGATCGAATTCCATATTCCCGGCTATCAGTTTTGCGGCCCAGGCACGCGGTTGCGGAAGCGATTAGCCAGAGGCGATCGAGGTATAAATTTATTGGACGCGGCGTGTCGCGAGCACGATATAGCGTACTCTCGGAGCAACGATCTCACCGAGAGACACGCGGCGGATAAGATACTCGCCGAGAAAGCGCGAAATCGTATCGGTGCGAGAGATTCGACTCTCGCTGAGAGAGCCGCCGCCACAGCTGTCTGGGCGGCGATGAAAGCCAAGACGAAACTCGGTATGGGCCTGAAGAGGACGAAGACGAAGAAGAAAACTGCGAAGAAACGGATACTTCCGGTAGCGAAATGTGGCGGCGTATTGCCAATTCTACCAATGCTGGGTGCGCTCGGATCCCTGATCGGCGAAGCGGCGGGTGTAGCGAAGGTGGTGAACGACGGAAAAGCCGCGCAACGTCAGATGCAAGAGATGCTACGTCACAATCGCGCCATGGAAGGTCGCGGATTATACCTCGCTCCTTACAAACACGGACAAGGAGTCTCAACGAGAAGAAGAAAAAAAAAACGTCAAAGAGACGTTAAAAATCCCCGCAGGGCGCAACTACCAACGTACAATTGCTACAACTGGCGAAACGTATGCGTATTCCATATTTTAGAGGCGTTTTCATGCGCGACTCTTTACCGATCGGTGGTATTTATCAAAACGAGAACGGCATCGTAAATTTAGATAGCGTCGAAGGACCGGGTACTCATTGGGTAGCGTACGCAAAGAGGGATGATCGCGTCGTATATTTCGACAGTTTCGGCAATCTTCGACCTCCCAAGGAACTTGTGCGATATTTCGGACGAAACGTAACGAAGATACAGTACAATCACACGCCTGTTCAAACTTACGATCAGAGCATCTGCGGACAATTGTGTATGCAATTTCTTCGAACGGTCGATGCGTGCGAATTTAAAGACGGATATCGCGCTATTTAACTCAGTATTCGTTCAACAGTTTTGTCGACATGTCTATGACATTCACGTTGACTGGGAAGAGTAGCGTTCTCACGGCAAATTTCTTTCCTACTGTAGACTTGAGCGACGATGAATACGAACTCGGTCTAACGGATTTTGAGACTTATCACACGATACCGAACGTGAATTCCTCGAATAATAAATTTTACTTTGGCAAAGACGACGCGGAAATTACGATTCCCGAGGGATCGTACGAGTTGCGAGATATACATGAATTTTTGAAACGTGCAATTTCACGGAAACATCGCGATAAGAAACACATTGACGGCGATGACTACGAAGATGGCGAATATCCGATAGTGCTCCGCGCTAATTACAATACAATGAGAAGCGAGATCAAATGCGCATACAGATTAAACTTTAGCAAACCCGACAACATTGGATCGCTGCTAGGATTCTCGAATCGTATTCTCGAGCCGGGAAAATGGTACGAATCGAACATGCCGATTAACATTATCAACGTTAATATTATCCGCGTAGAATGTAACGTGACCGCGGGCGCGTACAACAACGGAAAACTCGTTCATACGATACACGAATTTTCACCGAGGGTACCGCCGGGATATAAGATATCGGAAACGCCGGCGCAGATCATTTACCTTCCGATCATCGCGCGGAGCATTACGGATTTAACGTTACGCGTTGTCGACCAGAATGGACGATTGCTCGATTTTCGAGGAGAAGAGATCACCGTAAGATTGCACGTACAACGGCTGCAGCGATAACGTACGTACGTATGCGACGTATGAGATGCTCGTGTTGAACGGATCGAAAGACGCGAGAGATAACGCAATCTTTACGAAATCAGCGACACCAACAACATCAACGTCGACGTTCGCTAATATCCAATCATCCGAGAAAAAGAAACTCAGCGCATCGAACGTTGCGTTTTTGCAATCTTTGGGATTCGCGGTGTGAAACAGCTGAACGATGACTGACATTCTCAACATCGGTGACGAACCTATCTTTGACGATCGTATCGTCAAGGTCGAGACTCACACGTACAACCCGTTCGCCAATACAACGTTCGGACACAATGACGAGATAAGAATACCTATACAACAATAGGATCTGTATACGCTGCCGCACGAGAGTTTCCTATACATCGAGGGACGACTAACGAAACACAAACCAGCAGCTGAAGGAGAAAGTGAATTGGTACTGGGAAATAATTGCGTCGCATTCATGTTCGACGAGATTCGATACGAACTCGACGGCGTTGAGATTGATCGCAATAGAAACGTAGGAATAACTACTACGCTCAAAAACTATGTAACGGTATCATCCGATAGAAACGTGATTATGAAAAACGCCGGCTGGGAGCCGTCGACCAACGCGAATGGATATTTCAATTTTTGCGTACCGCTCTACATGTTGCTGGGATTTTGCGAGGATTACAGACGCGTGGTGATTAACGCTCGTCACGAATTGATCTTGATACGATCGCGCAACGACGACAATTGTCTGCATGGAAATTCGGCGCAGGAGCGTGAGCTCGACATATTCAAGATACAATGGCGAATGCCTCACGTGCTGTTGAGCGAAATCAAAAAGTTGTCGATGCTCCGTGCTCTGGAAAGCGGACGATATCTCAGCATGGCTTTTCGCTCGTGGGATCTGTACGAGTATCCGCTATTGCAGCTTACAACCAAGCATTCGTGGGCCATTAAGACCGCGACTCAGCTGGAGAAATCACGATACGTCGTTTTCGCTTTGCAGGCAGGTCGGAAGAATGTCATGTCTAAGGATGCAAGTGAATTCGACCACTGCAAATTGGTCAACGTTAAACTTTATCTGAATTCGGAATATTATCCGTACGATGATATGAATCTGGATTTCGATAAAAACAGATATTCCATTCTGTACGACACGTATATGCGCTTCTGCAAGAATTATTACGGATACGAGTATCTCGAGCCGAGTCTCTCCGTCGGGATGTTTCAACTTTACGGTCCGTTCGTGATTATCGATTGTTCTCGACAAAACGAATCAGTCAAGAGCGCGACCGTGGATGTGAGATTGGAATTCGAGTGTAAGGAGAACGTGCCGCCGAATACCACTGCGTACTGTCTCATCATACACGATCGCGTGATCCAGTACAATCCGTTGACCAACGTTGTACGCAAAATCACCTAAGTGTTTGCGATAACATCGACGCAAGAGAGATGGGGAAGAGGAGCATGATATAAATCAAAGTCTTACGAGATGGTTTTAGAGTTTTACCGTTCCTCTCGACTGGCGTATCGAAGAGAGAGAGATCTCGTCATGTCCGTACCAACGTTTGTGGATCTGCAAGGATTTATCGTTGGGAAAAATTTTGTCGTGAAGGAAGCGGCAATCTTGAGAAAGGGATACGTTCTATCGCATTACTTTTTCGCAAGTCCCGTACCGTGGCACACGCTTACAAAATCTGAGCGATGTCAAGTCTCATGGTTGATTAGAAATCATCACGGATTACAATGGGAAGACGGAAACGTTCCGTATGGCTTGGCTCAGCGTGCGATTACAACAGCTGTCGTTGGTACGATACACGAAGAAGAAGAAGAAGAAGAATCGTCCGTCGTGTACGTCAAAGGACTTGAAAAGCGAAAATGGTTGGCCGATATACTAGACGATGCGGGGAACGGCTGTATTATTGAAACCTTGAATGCGGATTACGAAGATATCGATGCTCTAAATAAATTAGACGATACGAATAGTATGCGATGTGGAAAACATGTTAAGAATTGCGCCTTACAAAATGTATTCAAAATATTTAACTGGTGGTCGCGACGCCAGAAAGAATTGCGATAAAAATAAAATATGTAAACATTCATATGCGTTATCTCTTATTTACCCCACCCTAATCCTTTGCATGCGTTTCTAAGAATTCTTTTGTTCGAGCACCGCCTCCCCCTTCTCCTAAATTCCAATGCGTTAGAAACATTGATCCCCCACCACTACATTATATTTTTAATAAATGAGCGTCGGATATAACCGATTAATTCCTGTACGATCAGTGTCGCGTTAACCGCTCGTGGATTCACTTTTCATAACCTCCCAGAGAAATGTGCTACGTTGAAAGAAGCAGCAGCGGTAGCAGCAGTGGCGATATCGGAAGACACGTGAATAAATACGTGCCGAGTCGTGATAAAACTCCATCATTTGAGAACAAATACGACGAGTAAGTTTCGTTTAACATTTTTCTATTTTTCTATTTTTTACAAATTGTATTATTAGTATTACTTAATTTTAATTTTTCCCGTAGCATTTCGTCGGAGCGTCGTGCGGTTCGTATACTAGGCAGACGATACGCATTGACAGCTACGGAATTCAAATTCCTCGAAATCTGTATCAACGTGAGTCCGCTGAGTTACGTGGAGATTATCATAGGAGATCATCGGGGAAAGGGACTGATATTATCTCTCGAAACATGGAAGGGACTCTGCGAGCAACGTCGCGATATTCTAAATCTCCTTCGGAACGACTCTCACGACATGTATAATTTTATAAGCGTTGGACCGCTAACAGTGCGAGTTCGTACGATTAACGACGCTAAACTCATAAGTCTCGAATCTTCGAACGTATGCATGATGATGGTAGAATCGACGTTACATCGTATGTTCGATCTCGATCAATGCATAGATGTAACTTTTGATCGATTAGATAAAATTATCCAAACAATCGATGTCTTTACGCAATTCTCCAATATCGCGTCCGCTGTAACGGATCCTAAAGAAGTATCGAATGTAATACGCGCGAGTGACGCTTTCAACAAGCATCAACTCGTCGATTGCGAGCTGGCGGCTTTAGCTTTTAGTCCATATAATACGTAAGATAAAAAATATGTAAAAACATGAATAAAAAGTTTTAAGTTTACTATATCGTGGTGTACCTTTTTTTGTGTTTGCTTGCGTTTATAAAACGATTGAACATCGGCGCTGATAGGTTAAAAATTCTTCCGAGAAAAAATTACGGAGGACGATTCTGGGAGGTGCCATTTGTTTATATTGTTTATAAATTCGCATGATGTATAATTCAATGAGAGAGAGAGATAAGGATACGTCGAACGGAAAAAAATCTAGAATTACTTATATCGGGGGTGAGGGGTGTACCACGAAAGCAAGGGTGCAAAGCAGCCGAACATCGGCGCTCATACGCGTTGTATTCCTTCCGAGAAAAAATTACGGAGGACGATTCTGGGAGGTGTCATTTGTTTATATTGTTTACAAATTCTCATGCTGTGTAATCCAATGCGAGAGAGATAAGGATACGTCGAACGGGGAAAGAATCTACAATTACTTATATCGAGGGCGAGGGAGTGGGGGTCGGGGTGGGGGTGGGGGTGGGTACCTATATTGGGGGCGAGGGGGTGGGGTGGGGGTGGGGTGTATCGCGAGAGCCATTTTGTTTTGCAAAAACATGTTCCAACGCGTTAAGATATATAATACAATATTGCTTAAGGAATACCGCTGTTTATATTGTTTATAAATATTTTATCAATCGGGCATGTAATACAATATTGCGATAAAACATCTAACACGCGCCGCTGCCGAAATCCCCTCCGTCCCGCGTGACGTCATTTCCCTGCGCCGCCGTAATCCCCCGCGCGCCTCACCTCCCCTGAGAGGACCTGGGTTAGAACTCCCCCTATATACCTACTCATATCAATGAGATGTCTGACACCTTATGAAAAAGTTTACAATTTTGAGAATGTGACTGCATCGGCAAACAGCATCTTTGTAAATCTTCCGGAGCCGGTTGTAAAGAGTGGATGCAAAAAATATAATTTACCGACTACTATATATACTATCTCTGTAAGTCATTGTTTAGACAACCTCAACAAGTCTGAAAAATTCAATGTGCTGCGATATGTGACGTGCGAGCGATATTACGAGATTCAGAACTTAACACCATTTACAGAGTACAAGTTGAAGTTTACTTTAAGCAATTTTTACTTTGATCAATTGTCAATAAATCCATTCAATGCGAATGTGATACCAATGAAAACTAATTTGGGCAGGCCTAATGCACCAGAAAACATAAGTGTTTTAGTTTTGACGCCTACTATAGCAGTAGTTCAATGAATGCCACCCAAGAAATTAAACTGCGCGGACCTGACCTACGAAGTACATTGGAAGTCAGTTATATTAGTGAACGGCATACAACAAAAGAGCAAACAATTTATTAATATGCCGAAGCGTATGATAGATGGCAGATTTTTCACAAAGATTAACTTGTCGCTATCAGTACAAGATTACTTGATATACGTGCGTGTGTATCCAATTAATATCAGCGATTTCTACAACGAGAGTTTAAACGAGATCGTTCACATATTCTCAGAACCAAACAATATTACTTCGAGCGAGGTCGACATAAATAGCATGAACATTTCATGGATCTCCAACATTAATCTGACGATCTTTTTTACACTAGAGTACAAAGATATTGCAGCAGAAAAGTGGCAAACAATGAATTATTTTAAAATGAATTATAAAGATAAAGTAATATGTTATGTCAAAAATTTACAATCGGGAACTTTATACAAGTTTCGCTTGATATTGAGATATCTCGAATATGAGGAAACCTTTATATGGCCGGCTGATGAAAGATTTATTTTTTCAACACGTGGTAGCAAACGTGGTAAGCAAATGAAAATACCCATACAGCACGAT
The DNA here is from genome assembly GCF_003227725.1 of Camponotus floridanus. Taxonomy (NCBI): domain Eukaryota; kingdom Metazoa; phylum Arthropoda; class Insecta; order Hymenoptera; family Formicidae; genus Camponotus; species Camponotus floridanus. Next base: position 19,973 of record NW_020229671.1, on the reverse strand, counting down.
AAGGTTGTGGATATATTGAAAAATAATTTCATTGAAACATTGCAATATTGCAAATCGAATGCGAAACTTTGCTGAGTTATTGTTATAAGCTTGTGATAAAGTTAAAGTATCCGCTTTTTGCAATGAAATATTGTAGCAATATTACAGTGTAATATATTGGAAAGAATGCAATGTTATTGCAGCTATTTAATAACATTATGTATAAAATATTTTTTGTTTTTGATGGATAAATATCTTGGAAACATTTAATTAAATTAAAAAGCTTGATATAAATACTAGTTTATGGTATCTAATATATTGCAAAATTATATTTAAACATGACATCATATAAAATAAAATGTTATATTTTTATACAAAATTGTTCTAAACTATTACTTACGAATCACTTTTTTTATTTTAAATGTTCTATATACTCTTATAATGGGTATTTTATACACATTTATATATTAATTATAGAATTAATTATTCTTAATTACATTTTTATTTAAAAATTTAAAAAATTCGTTATAATTACATATTTTTGCATGTGAACAGTACAGAAAAATGCATAGAAAAATATAATGATAGATATAATAATATATATTCTTAATATAATAAAAAGATATATTATCTTTGAAGATTAATATCGTATTCGTACATGAAGTGAAAATATATCATAAAATATATTGTAACATTGATATAAAATGTTATTTACATTTTAATAAAAAAATAGCAAGGCTTATCTGTAGCTTAGAATTATATTTACTCGATATTATTTGTGTCAATAATTCATTTGACTTCTGCAAAAAAGTAAAATTCATCGCATATATACAGACATAAAAAAAATGTATTATTACATTACATTTTTATAGATAAATTAAAAAGTGTTATAGTTTTAAAGTGTTTTCAAAATATGAATAACATATTGCTAATATCTAATTCACATTTTGTTAAATTATATTTCTACAATGTTTCCGTAATGTTGCCTTGCAATTTGTAATATTGCAACATTGTTGCAAAGTAGTTGTAATATTTTGTGCTGCATAGATATTATAATATTATGTGCTGATATTTTTTGGATATGAATAGGAATCTGAAATTTAAAAAATTGAGTCTTATAATAAAGTTATAAGTAAAAATAAATTTATAAAAATTTATAAAAATTTATAAAAATATACACACACGAGGATATTAAAATTATACTTTTATTTAATCTAGATATTTCGAGCACTCCTGGAATAATAGCGAATAAATATTACTTATTATTGATGTTGGTTATATTTCCGTAAATCAGCATTTGCTACATTTATCGTTGTAAGTATATTTGATATAAATGTCAACTTGAATTGTAGATTATACATATATACCTGATATAATATCTAGAGATTTACTGAAAATAGTAATTTACATATGTAAAACTAAACGAATAAATTTACTAAAATACAGTAAATTTTATAATACATATTATTACATAATCAAATCGAAATTTTATAATAGTGTATCGTCAACGCAGAGGTAATAATGAACAATTTTTGTCTTCTACAATGACCGATGTAGAATTGGCGATTCTACCTGTAATACCTTGCCGAAACACTCAATTCAATATGACTTACAGTTCTATGTTACATTATAACCAGGATGAATGTGCGATAACTAAAATCGCACGAAATCAAATTACACTTACGAAACATCTTGGTAGCGGCGCATGCGGAATGGTAAAAATTAATTTTTTCAAGCAATATTTTAAATTATTTTTTGGATTAACAAAACAGATACGTATTTTTAATAAAGATACAAAATTACATGAATTTTTTAAATAGATTATAAGTAATATAAAATTTACATGAGAAAACAAGCATGCACTTTATTATATATTTTTCACTGAATTATTTAATATAAAGTAAAATATAAAGTAATATAAAGTAAAATACTACTTGACATTAAATTATACATTTTTCAATAAAGTACGTATGTAAATTTGTGTGAAATATTTTGCAGGTGTATCAAGGAAAGATGAAGGATTTAGAAAAATCGGGCACAGAGATATCCGTTGCAATAAAAACGCTTGGAAAAGATGCTTCTTCCCATGAGAAAGAGAAATTGTTAAAAGAAGCCAAGCTTATGAGTCATTTTCAACACAAACATATATTAAGATTGTTGGCCGTTTGTTTAGATGGTGATTCTCCGTTACTAATGTTGGATTTGATGGAAACTGGAGATCTGTTAAAATATTTGAGAGAATGTCGAAATTTGCAAGCATCAGATTCGCATGCTTTGCGTTTGCAAGATTTGCTCGCTATGTGCGAAGATGTTGCGCGTGGTTGTTGCTATTTGGAAGAGTTGCGTTTCGTACATAGAGATCTAGCGTGTCGCAATTGTTTAGTATCTTCGAGAAATCGAGAGAATCGTGTCATAAAAATTGGAGATTTTGGACTAGCTAGAAATATCTACAAGGAAGATTATTATCGCATGATAAGTACAATTATGAAAAAAATTAAGGATTAAAAAATGAATTCTTTTGAAAATACTTTCCATTTTCTTATTATAATAGTATCCTGCCTTGTTTCTTTAAGTAATATAGAATATAAATAGTTTTTTATATACAGCAAGAAATAAATATAAAGGTTAAGATAAAGGTTTTTTATTTTGCACATATTCTAAAAATGAACAACTTGAAGCAGAAAATTAAAGGTTTGTTAAAATCATGTTTTAGGAAGGAGAAGATTTGCTTCCTGTTCGCTGGATGGCACCCGAATCTTTGATGATCAGAAAATTTACTTCTCAAAGCGATGTTTGGTCATTTGGGGTATTAATGTGAGAAATTACATCGTTGGGTGAGAAACCTTATGTTGCCAAGACTGATAAAGAAGTGATAAATTATGTACGTGCTGGAGGCAGGTTGCCAATGACTCTTAACTGTCCGTCACCATTGTACCAGTTGATGCTACGTTGCTGGAGTGCAGCGGATGCTAGACCAAATTTCGAATTTTGTCTGAAAAATATTATAGCATTAAGAAAGAACATAGAGGATGCCTTACTGAATCTGGTCGATATTATTTAGCCGATACACTTAAATTAATGTTTATTTTATTTTCCAAACAACTCAATAAATCTTAATGTAGAAAAAATATTTCTAAGATATTTCTAAATTGATTCTGATCTGATTATTTTTAGGTTTAATCTTAATGTTACATGTATCAATGAAAATTAAATTTTGTAATCTTACTTTCCATACAATTGTGATTATTATTAAAAAATATCACATCCGTTTTCATGATTGTACAAAATCAAATAATATGATGATATATCTAATTTGTGTTTTTGAGTAATCGAAACAAAATTTAATGATTGTGATTATATGTATATGTATAAACAATATTTTCTTGAACATGGGAATATAATTAATTTTCTACATTATATATAACCGATAATTACAAACTGATTGTAAAATAATGAATGAAAGAGGAAACGCGAATAATGTCTTCTATAATTAATTGTGAATATATAAATATAATAATATAATTATTTTTGAATTTATAACAGTTATCATGAATGCACTTTTTGCATTATTCGTGATAAGTATACATATACATGTACTATATCTTTTTATTCAATTACTCACTATATATTCAAATTATATTGATGATTACAAAAGTATGCAGTCGTACAGGGTGTTTCCGCAACATACACATCTTTAAGTCTGGTTGCCTATCTGCTCACCGTCAAGCGCATGCTTTATTGGGCTCGCAGAATAAGATTAGAATGCGAATTCGGCGAAGATTAAAGAGAGGGAAATCAACTTTTGTCATTCTGTTATAGCGAACAGTTGCGAAATTTAATAATACAGATAAAATATATTTAATAATATAGATTATAATAATATATAGAAATTTAATAATATAGATACAATACATTTAATAATATATAGAGAATATAATAGAGAATATAATAGAGAATATAATATATAGGGAATGTGTGTTCTCCACATAGTTTATCCGTTATTTAATATAGGTTATAACATATTATTAATTTAAGTTATAACATTAAAGGTTGTAACATATTATCAGTTTCTTGACGAAGTCTCACACGGACGCATCAATTTCTCTCAAGTTCAAATCTAGTTAAATAACGTTTTTTGTTAATGTGACTCGTGCAGTTTGCAAGATTATCTATGCCTGTCTCCTGATTATTATTACATCGTATATACTTGATAAGCACAACAACCATAAGGTCGAAACGTCGAATTAATAAACAAATTTTCTGGCTAGTTTGGTCGACTACACTTTTTTCAATGATCCTTTGATTATTTGACTAGCAACATTCACATATTTTAGAATTTTTATTAATTTAGATTAGTACACTTTATTTAATTATAATATTTAATAGTATATATAAACATATATAATAATGTAAATAAAATTTAACAAACAAATTTAAACAAAAAAATTATAATAAAAAATGAAAAATAATAATGAAATTATAATGAAAAATATTTTTGGTCTTTAAATATAATATAATAAATTATAATAATTGTTCAATATAACTACCATTTTCTTCTAAACATGAAGTAATTCTGCGCAAGAAATTTTCTCTCACTCGTCTTAGCATGAGAGGAGTGATCTATGCACACGCATTATGAATCTTGTTTTTAAGAATTTCTGCATTTTCCGGCAGGGTATGGTAAACTATATTTTTTAAGAAGCCCTATGACATGAAAAAGTTCATGGGTGCGAGATCCGAAGAGCGTGGTGGCTATTCCTGAGGACCATGAAGTCCGATCCATCTCCCAGGAAATTTTTGATTTAACATAGTTCTTGCCAAAATAGAAGTGTGAGCGGGATGTCCATCTTGTTGAAATATTATTTCTAGTTTATTAACTAGAAGTGGCACATCTTCAAGGTGTTCATCAAACGGATGGAGTAAAAAATTTGCATAATAATCTGCATTGCCTTGAATAAATTCGGGACCGATAATGTGATCCCCTACTATTCCTAGCCACACATTTATAGCCTATCTGCTTTGAATGTTTACTTCCTTCATACATGTGGATTATGCTGCGCATAATGATGCTCATTATGTCCGTCACTTTTAAAAATTGCCTCGTCACTCCAGAGAATATTTTTCAAAAATATATCGTTTCCGACATCATTGAAATTCACCTGCGTAAATCGAGTATAGAATATTAGTATAAAGTTGACGACTAATATCAATCGACAACAAAACGTCTGATATGTTGCAACAAAAAATTAGAAAATAAATTTTTAAATATAACTATACTAATATAAATATACTTTTAAGTATAACTATACTAATATAAATATACTTACGTGTTGAATAACCCATTCACAAAAATTTATTCGTCGTAGCATATCACCAGGTATGAGCTCGTATGTTGTATGTCGTTTAAATGGGTGCCAACCCAGGGAATATTTAATAATTTTATGAACGGTAATCTGATTCATTTTCAAATCTGCGGCAGCTGCTCTTGTGCTTATATAAGGATTTGTTATAACAGCCTCTTGAACAGCATTAATTATTTCTTGTGGAACATGAATGGGCCTGATGGATTTGTAAAATTGTCCATTTCTTTATAATCTTTCACATAAGCGGTGAAAGAAACTATGCCCACATGTCGTCTGTCCGGAAATCTTTGAGCGTAAAGTGTAGCCATTTGCCTTTGATTTTTACGACACTTGCCATAAATAAGGATCATGTCCGTTAATTCGTCGTGAATAATTATTTCCTTCCATCGTAATCTCTTACGTATGATTTTTTACGTCAACAAACTTGTGTTGAGTATCCAGGTGCATTTCTGTTTTTATAGTTTCTTGATCATCTCTTGTTTGTTGATTTGAACATGACCCGTGTTAGCATTCAAAAAATTATTAAACATTCCTGGGGGGAGGGGGAAGGTTGGCATTCTTTTAAATAGCATACAATAAGAGCTCATATTTGGTGATATGCCACGACGTTTAAATTTTTTTGAATAGCTTATTGAACATGCAAGTTTATTTTAAAAATTTATTTTTTATTCTTTTATTGCAACATACCAAACATTGTTATTATTTACCAACTTATTATGTCGTCAACTATATACTAACTTACTCAATTTATGTAAATGAATTTCAATGATGCCGGACAATATATTTTTGAAAAATATTCTCCGGGGAAATATTCTACGAAGAAATTTTTGGAAGTGATGGATGCATAGATATAATAAATATTTTTTATTATGAGCTTCTTAAAAAATAAAGTGTATCAAATTTTGTAGGAAAATGATGTGGAAATTCTTAAAAATAGATTTCGTAACGCGTGTGCAAAAATCACTTCTTTTATGGTAAAACGAGTGGGAGACATTTTCATGGACAGGATTGCTCGTTGTTTAGGAAAAAATAGTGATTACATCCATTTTTATAATTTATTATATTTAAAGATAAGAAATATTTTTCATTATAAGTATTTTTTATTATATTCGTTCAAATTTACTTATTAAACTATTTATTAAACTATGTTTACTTTATGTTATGTTTTATCTAAATTATTAAATAAATTAAATAATATTTTATTTATATTATTAAATTGAGCAACTGTTCCCTACAGAGTGATAAAAGCCGATTTCCCTTTCCTTATTTCTCTTCGAACTTGCATTCTGATCTTATTTTGCGAGTCCAATAAAGCATGCCCCTGGTGAGCAGATAGGCAACCCGACTGATGTGTATTGTTGGAAACATCCTGTATACAGGGCATCGCAGACCATCCGTAACAGTCGAATATCTCAAAAACTGATCCAGTGAGAAATGAATGATCGAAAAGATATGGATTTGATGTCGATTCGATCAAATTTTATCAACGTGGATGCAGTACATCGATATTTTTCATATTTCGATGACTTCTTGATGTGTTGTTATATACGACACATGAGCTATATTGTTTACATAAATTAATGTAAAATACATTTTTTAATATAAATATTAATATTATTATAGGGATGCAGTACATCAATATTTTTCATATTTCGATGACTTTTTGATGTGTTGCACATATATTATATACTGCTGATTTGTATGCACTCGGTAGCATTATAATTTCTATAATTCATCTATAATTTTTTATGCAAATTTTTACAAGGATTCATATCGTCTGCTTTAGTGCGCATGCACTAGAAAATATTTTGCAACTGCCCAACACTCAACACTGCGTGCTGCGTGGCGCCCGTGGCGGTGGCAGTGTGGTCAGTGTATGGCAAGATGGCGAGTCGTGATTGTAGTGCAATAGTCTTAGCCCGTATTTTACTTCTTTGTCCGAGGTCGAAAGAAAAACAAGTTTGCATTGATCGTCATCTTGATTAATACGTCGCGTAAATACATATATATACGATATAAAAGTCAGAGGGAGAGAGAGAAAAACTGCACCAACAATTCGCGCGAGAACGTGTCGTGCGGTGTCGTGGTTAGATTCCTCATTTTTAGTAGAAGAAAAAGTGAGTGGTTTTGTGCAAAAAACGCAAGGACGAGGAGACGTGTGGCCATCACGAAGTCGGCGTAAAAAACGAAGAAAATACGTATTTAATCATCTTGCATCGATCAATGGTGAGTATATCGTGTTTATTCCCAAGAGGGAACGGCAGAGAACATAAAAATCAACCGAAAAGTCGTTAGCCCGTATTGCTTCTTTGTCCGACAGGGAAAGAAAAACTCAAGTTTTCACTCGTCACCCTGTTGATTAATACGCGGGATACGTCGCGAAAATACATATAAAATATATATTATACATAATACATATAATATACTTTTTGTTTGAATGTTTAGGTGCTCTAATGACACGCTTTGAAGCAAAAGATTTGACAGTATGTGACAAAGTTGCTAGTACTTGGCTTGCAAATGCACCATGGCGTAAACAACATGATGGCAGTGTGTAGAAGAGAACTGATATCTACAATCAATGCCTAACGATGAAGAAAAGGCAATCAAAAGTCCGGTTTTAGGTCGACTATAGAGAATTTTCTTAGGCTGTGCTCAACGCAAAATTGTTATCAACGCTGCAAATGTATTATATATGTAGGTCCTTGGCAGAGCCGTAAAATTCTCTCTAAATGTCCGCTGCTAGTCAAGTGCTCGGTTTATTTTTTGGACAACTATAAGTACAACGCACGTAAGCATTGTGAAACTGAAAAAGAATATAAACGACTGTAAACAATAAATTTATTAAATTTGCAAAAAATTTCTTTATAAATGAAAGCAATTATTAAATAATTTCAAATTAGTGACACTAGCCACACCGTTATATATAGATCAACTTGACTATCAGCATCGCATAGTGACGTACATTAATGATGACATTTCAGAGAATTTTTTTGTATTGAAAGAATAGCTATAGTGCCAGGGACTTGAGTTTACGTAAAGTAACGTGAATTATAACTGACACTACGCTGGCTGGCAGTAATTTTGAAATACAGTGTTATATAAATTGCTGATCATTACTGGCGACAAAAAGTTTAAAGTTTTTGTTTATTTTGTTACTATAGTACAAAAATGTCTGTTCTGTTATAATAATAATATTTTATTCTAAATAATTAGTAATATTTTGAATTAATAGTAAACATTTTGAATTAATAGTAACATTTTGAGTAATTATATTAGTAGTAATTATTAGAGTTTACATTGGAAAGAAAAAGATATACAGCCAGTTTAACCATAAAAAACGGATTCTTTTTTCAAGTTACACTTGTAACTGCTTTGCATTTTTTGGCTGATTTTTGCTTATTGTTTAATTCTTTTTATTTCTTGCTACGAAACTAGGCCACAGGCCTGTCCTAAGTCATATAATGCTGCTGTGATTTAAATGCAATTTTATTTAAGAGAAATATTTTAAATATAGTTTTAAATATGAGTGCATAACTTATAATTGTTAGTATTTATGCACTTATTATACATTAACGAGAGAAATTTTCTTATATATGTTACACATAAGTAACATATATGTACTTATATTACATATAGGTACATATTGTAAGTAATTATAAGTAAGTTAATGAAATATTTGAAGATTATTTTTGAGACAAACATCTTACATCTGATTTTAAATTTTAATTTTCTTTTTAACTGGATTAGATTTCTTTGTAATTATGTCTAAGTTAAATTTTCTACAATGGCATTTTGATTAATAAGTTACTTTATAATTTGTTAAAATTCTTTTATATAAGTATACATATAAGTACATATTGTAAGTATAAGTAATTATAAGTATAAGTTAACGAAATATTTATCAAGATTATTTTTGAGGCAAACATCTTATATACAACATCTAATTTTAGATTTTAGCTAGTTTTATTTCTAACTAGATTGGATTTCTTTGTAATCATAAAATGTTCTCGCTGTTTCTAATAAAATTTTCTACAGTGAATTTCTTAATAAATGATTTTAAAAATTGTTAAAATGTTTTTATATAATTTTTATTAATCTTTAATTTTTTGTTGGAAACATTTGCAAACATTTATTTTAACTTTTTCTTGCTTAGATTTTAATTTATAAAAATATACAGAGTATTTGCATTCAAAACTTGCACATCATACATTTTCTAAAGATCATTTTAAGACGAAAATTCTAATGCTCAATTCTTAAGGGTATATAATAATTTTTATATAAAAAGCATTTACAGTTGGTTAATAGATTGCCTAAGTTCACGCGCTTAGACCAGCTTTAAATGTTTTTTATTTAAAAATTATTATAATATATATATTTTTTTTTTGTATTTTGGCATTCAAATTTTTTCTTAAAATGATTTCAAAAACGGCTGATGTGCGAGTTCTAGGTCATCCTATATAATAAAATTTAAAATTAAATATTAAATATTAAATATTAAAAATCTAGTAAAATAATCAAAAATACATCATTATTAACGAAATATGGATATCAATAAAAATCGAAATTATGCCCACCAGTTGATCGAATTGATGTAAAAATCGATTGCAGATTAATTTAGTCAATTTGACATCAAATCGATAACTTTTTGATAATTCATTCCTCACTGGGTGAGTACTGCAGACAAAAATATTTCAGACAAAAGTTATAAAGTTGAAAGGGAGCCATAAGATGGTGTCATTAGTTGACCTTGGAAAGCCGTTTGAAGGTCATCATTAATTTTTTAAACGGAATCTCCTATTTTTTATTATTTATTCTTGTAGCTTATCTCGAGAACTTTCGAAAACACTATAATAAAATATTTCTTCATTTATTCACACCAATCCAATATCCACCCAAAGGTGTGAGGCTGAATAGCTCAGTGGTAAGAGCAGTTGTCCGGCAAGCGAAAGACTCGGGTTCGTTTCTCGATTCAGCGACTTTGCCCCGATATTTTTCTCGTCTACATCTCTTCAAGGAGTAAAGAGAGGTCTACAGAATTCTCAAAATTTGAGAATCTATATCTTGGTAAATGCACCAAGTAAAATATGTATATGCCTTGTGCACGTTTTAAATTTTTGCGAATAATTAATCTTTAAAAAAAAATGTACGCACTACCATCCGCGGCTCTTAATCCCTCTTTTCTTGTGTAATGTGTTTCTTATTAATGTTTTACGAATAAAAAATATTGGATACGTTTAAGAAACGTATATAAAACGAATGTATGCTACCTCAGGCATCATAGCATATCTTAAAGTTATTTATTGACGACAGTCACGTGTCATAAAACATTGTGTTTCGTCATCTATTGACGTAATTAAAGGTTAACTATCCATTTGATATCAATGCTGTCTAGTTGCAATGCGGGCGGAAATTAAATCGAACTTTAAATTTTAACTCGAAAATATTGTAGTTCTAAGAAGTGACGTAAAAGAGATGATATATTGAATCCAATAAATATTATTGTTATATGTATTATCTAACTGATAGAAATAACTTATTGTTAATTAATGAAACAAATTGTAAATAAATATGCATGTATTAATAATTGAATGTTTGTTTTCTTACGATACTTATTAGATATTCGACATGTGTACTTTTGTATTTTATATATTATATAAGATCTGCATACTTTTTAATATTAACCATTTTGTAAATTCGTAAATGTTAACACACAATTGTAATTTTCTTTTTAAACTTTTTTTATATTATGTTTTGGAGCTTTTTTCTATTTCAAATTGTACATATAAATCTTTGTACATACATATATCATACATATATCGCTGTGGAGGAAATAAATTTTTATAAATTTATAAAATATTTGAAAATACGTCTATTATTATGCATGAATTTAAAAAAGAGACCATTGTATGAATACTTGTTTAATTATTCTTAGTTATTCTTGACACACAACATTATTCTTAATTATTCTTAGCAGAATGTTTCTTTAAAAATATGAAAATAGTTTTGAAAATAAAAATGTTATACATCATTTAATATATAAATGAACTGAATAAATCAAAAAAGGAGACCGAAGCATTAGAAAATCACTTTTTTGAAAAAAGTAATTGATTTATAACGGGGAAAGAGAGAATTTGATTGGCTGCACTAATGCACACTGGTGCATATAAAAATTGTCATATATAAAATTACAATAATATAATTAAAATAATAAAGTAATTAATATTATTAGTTTTTTATATTATATATTATATTAAATATATTATGTTAAGTTAATATTAAGTAAAATTATATTATATACGTTATTATAAGTTTATTTGATGCAAATAACGATAATAATAACTCGTACAATTATTTTATATATTTTAGTTATTTATGTGCTATTGAAAATTTGTATTTATTTATACTAGAACTACATGATTTATATTAAAAACGCTATGTATTGATTCAAACTGCATTATATGAATGTCACAGAAAACGTATAAATCGCTTTTTTAAATCCATTATTACTTTTTTTATAATCAGCATATCTTTTTATAGTAAACGTACATCTTATGCCAAAGAAAAGATACTCAGAAATAAATTAATGTAAAAAGTTTATAATAAAATTGATTAAACAATTATATATACATATAATTATTTTTATTTATACATTGAACTATTTTGTTTTATACATGTATAACTTTTTTGTCAAATAATTTAAAGATTTTAATTCTCTTTGAAATAACGCGAGTATCTCCGTGGAAAAAAATAAATTACAAACGGAATGCAGTTAATAAGACGTCACTGCGTGGCAACACATGATCAGATTGATCATTCGAAGTCAGTTAGTATTGTGATCGCAAGCCAAACACACTACCGCGTTACTTATCGTTTGATTCAAACTGCATCAAATGAATATCATAAAAAATTGTGTACGAATAGTGGATTTTAAAAAGCATACGTAGTAACACAATTGTATATAGTAACACAATCGTACGAACGAATTGTCATAATTACATATTTAAAACTAAAGATATAATAAATATTCAAGTGAATTCGATTACACGCTGCGTGTGCTTGAATGTGGCTGAAAATGTTACAACATCTATAATTCTATAACTTCTCTGATCGTTTGTAATTTGATTACAGTTATTTTTTTATCGACGTTTTTCTACTATAATATTAATAAAAAAAGCTGATAATTATATTCCTTTTTTCGCTATACAATCAAATGATCATTTTGTATCATTTTGCATTGCCATTTCTTCTCCTAAAAAAATTATTTATTTTCTAAGAATTCCATAATTTAATCATAAGGTATATATTGTGATCGCGAACCATAAAGAGAAATCTAAAAACATAATATTAGAAGATAATAACTTATGATTCGTTAAAACTGAGTTTTAAGGAATTTATCGAAAATAAATTTATATATATTTGAATTAATATCAATTCGATTAACACATCAGAATTAGTAGAGTGAGAAAAACAATTAACTGAGAATTCAACGGGAATGGTTGAACAGGGAACTGATTGAGTGCAAACGTTTACGAAAAATGCAAATCATGTTTGGAACAATTTTTTGTGTTTTATTGAAAAGTTTAGTATTGATAAAGGCAACTATCACGCCGAAGGATTATACCACTTTAAACATCCTGCAGGAAGAAAATGTTTCCATGTATCAGGAATTAAATTTCACGCAGGTAAGAGATATTTTCGTTTGATTAAGAAACAATTGAATGTTATTGCAGTTAGTAGTGTAACTAAACATGAATGAAAATAAATTATATATTCTACATATGATAAGATAAGATAAAATAAAATAATTCAATCTGAAAAAAAAGTATGTACGATGTTGTAAAAAAAGATGAATAAAGTATATATATATATATATATATATATATATGTATTATATATATAATTTTAATATATATATATATATGTATATATATAATTTTAATATATATATATATATATATTATATATATATATATATACAGGGTGTACCTCCTAGAAGTGGCCACCCCCTTTTATCTTTTAAACGAAAAGAGATGGACCATAATAAATATATATGAAATTAAATAGCTTTAACTGAACTTTATTGTGAGCATAGTGGTTGATTACAAAATTTATCTGTATTAAAGAACAGAGAGATATGTATAATTTTTTTATAATAATGTAGATATTTTAATATAATAAAAGTTGTAGCGCTATTTGAAACGAATATAACGATGTACGATTTAATGTAAATATTTTACATATTATACGAGATTTTCCGGCTTGAAATATCGCGGGCGACGTCCACCATTTCATTTTCGGCCCTGCGATATAGCTAACTTCTGACTCGTGCATTAGAGGTTGACATATGTCATGTTGTCATTTAATCATGATACTCAGTCAGAAGTTGGCTATATCGCAGGGCCGAAAATGAAATGGTGGACGTCGCCCGCGATATTTCAAGCCGGAAAATCTCGTATAATATGTAAAATATTTACATTAAATCATACATCGTTATATTCATTTCAAATGGCGCTACAACTTTTATTATATTAAAATATCTACATTATTATAAAAAATTATACATATCTCTCCGTTCTTTAATACAGATAAATTTTGTAATCAACCACTATGCTCACAATAAAGTTCAGTTAAAGCCATTTAATTTCATATATATTTGTTATGGTCTATCTCTTTTCGTTTAAGAGATAAAAGGGGGTGGCCACTTCTAGGAGGTACATCCTGCATATATAATTTTATTTTATAAAATTAATTTAGAAAGTTAGCATCATTTCTTTGGGTTTAGGATAATTATATAACGAAACAGAGCTACTAAATATCGAGATAGCAAATCTGTCTGATAAAAAAATCATTCATCAAGTTGTATCTATCAACACTAATATTTCGATCAACATATATTCAACTACTATCGCTAGAATTTATATTAATTTTTATTGTACATATATTCATTTATATAAAATTATATACACATATTTTTATCGAGACATTATCGGTTTATATTTATTATTTGCTGAATTTGTTTGTGTTAAAAATATAACGAACATTCGAAACAATTTACGAAAAAACTTGACAAGGTAATAAATAAAAGAATTTATATAATTCTATGACTAATATTTAATAACTGTAAAGCAACAATATTTTTAATCTTTTTATTCTTGAAGTACAAACATTAATAAAACTTTAGTAATATCGGCAAATTTATAAAAAGAAATATGCATTACGGTATAATTGAATAGAGTTAACTAACCTATCGTGAGAAAGAATCAAAACGTTAGACAAAATTGTTTTAATAATTGCAAAGAGCTACACTCCACTGTAGCTGTGTAAGTCACTTTCGCTTGTACTTGATAAAAGCTGTTATGAATCCTCATTGACTCTCGTTAACCTATTGATTGATTTTCCTTTGACAGTTATGTTTGATACAACATGCCTTAAAAAAATAAATAAAAAATAGATTTCATGAATAAAACTACATCACATTCAATTTATATCATTTAGGAATGGTATATATCAAACCGGTATTATTAACCAAACCAAAAACGAATGGTAATTTTTTGTTTAATTTTATATATTATATAATTTATCATTAAAAGCCAGAAACAATCGCCTCAATGATATTCACTTAATTCTTTTCGTATGTTACACTTTATGAAGGATATTTCAATGTCCGAGAAAAGTGAGCATCATATACTAAAATTCAAATCTGACCGGAACCATTTTGATAGTACTGTGAGAAATAAGCGGGAAGTCGATGAAATTGTACTTGCAAATATTTCTATCATTCCAGAATCCATCGGTAAGTTGCAAAAAAATAAAACATTAATAACAAAATCTATGATAAAAAGGTATAAATATAATTTAAATTCAAGAGAGAGTGGCAATCAAATCTAAAAATATCTTCCAGTATTGAAAAGAATATAAATTTTAATTCTAAAAAGAAACAGAAAAGCATAATATAAACATAACATTTTACATAAAAATTGTTATAAGTTAAGGTAAAATCAATTTTATTAATATGTTACTCTGTATTAAAGCAGTCGCAAATATTATACTTCTGACTTCTTAAGCTATAGGAATTTTTTCGAAAAGTACTTGTCATTTTAATAAAAGTTATTTATTCGTTTTTGCAATGAATTAACGATTACTTTTCTAAATCTTAAATGACGCTAAAAATTCTTATATTATCTTTTTAAAGATCAATACTCTGCTAATTTCCATATTTTGTCATTTACATTTATTTTTTCTCTTTCCTTTATTTTCACATTAAATTGTTCTTTCTGATTTACTGAGATAATCCACTTAATCTTATATATAACAGTGTTAATGTTTACGATCTTAAAATCTTTAGAAAGCATTTTGAGCAAGCCAACATCTCTCAGAGCATTTGTACAATTCGACAGTCAATTTACAGAAAAAGTAAACGACATTTTTGTGACATTGAGGTAAGAAATCCAAATTCTCAGTTTAAATTCTTTCACTATTCTTTCTTTTTCTTAAATTCAACGACATAAATATATCAAAATGATAATTCTGTTATAATTTTGTTAAAATATAAAATGGCTCAAATTTTATTTCAATTTATTATTTTAATTTATTTTAATTTAATTTTAATTTAATTTAATTTATTTTCTAACGACATCTCGAACACTGAAAAAGATCTTGAAAAGATCGAAACGTACGTATGTATTATTTTCTGTTCACTCGAATCAATTTTTTCAGACATATTTTTTATATTTTTATATCTGACTGATTATTAATATATTATGTCTGTTACTTAGAGTCTTTATTATTATTTCGACTTCTTTACGCTCTAACATCTTGCGCCACGTTCTTTTAGCCTTCCTTTTTATTTCGTTTTGCTAAAATTTTTACAGATGGAACCAACCAGAATTTGCCGATGAAATAACACAAGTGTACCAAGTGCAGTGTTCTTCCTTCGAGGACTTTAAAGAAATCTGGGACGATAAAAATATCACAGCTACAAAATTGGAGCACACGGTGCACAATCTATCATCTAACACGACATATTATTTTCGAGTACGTGCGCATACTAAAAATTGTTGCTGGTCCTTACACGGATTTAATCAATGTGTCGACTACACATGAAAATCCAATACCTAAATTATTACTTACAACGGATCTAGATATGAAAATATTGGACGTGGATTTAAGAATTACTAATACCTTAATGTCAGGGTACGTATACTGATAAAAAACAGTTATATTTATCATAAATTATTTTTAACATTAAATATAAAATTAAAGTTATTATTATTATGCACATGTTTATTATTATCAACATTACAGTACTACAACATACAGTAATAACTATAAAATTAGAAATTTCAACTATAACTTTTTACTATACAATTATAATTGTTCCTTTTTTCAGATATGTAAAATATGTCGCTTATTCGATACAAGAACATAGAATTTATTGGCTAACAGAAAGATACCTAATGACATTGAAGATTAATGAAAATAATATCACAAAATAGCTAACTTTGATCATTATCCCCATAGTCTCTGCATTGACTGGGTAGCAAGAAATCTATATATAGCCTGTACGAAAGATTACTATTATATTATTGTAAAGTTCGACTTAACAATGTGGGAAAATGGCATAATTAAATTTGATGAGATTGTCAAATCATCAGATGTTATTTACTTTTTAAGTGTGTCACCGTCTATGGGTACGTTCACCTGAAAAATAATTTTCTATTAAAGATTTATGCAATTTGTAATTTTTCTATAATTTTACGTGATTTTACAATTAAGATCATAAGTAAAAAAATATAGGTTATAATATAATTATAAGAATTTCGAATTTTCACTACAAACAATTTCTGTTTTCTGTTAAAATAATGTTTTATAATGAAAGTAAAAATGAGAGTAAAATTATTACATATTTTTAGAATTTTATATTACGTATCATACAATTTGAGATAAGAATATAATATAAAAAATATCACCCGATAAAAAAATTGAGCAAATTGTTTCGATAAATACATCCTTGTGCCTATTTCATGATGAAAATACACATGTTTATAAATAATATTTGAAAACATAAATAATGAGAGCCGTTAATTTACTGGTTATTTTCTAATCGCATATTTGTGACAGACACTAACGTTTCTATATGCAGTAAGATTTTACACAAGAAAACATAAGTGATATCTTGGAATTCTATCTATGGACGATTGACAAAAGAAATTTACATTTAGCAATAATTATTAGCAATTATGAAATCTTTCTATGTTTTGAAAAAGAAATATGCAAGTCTCAAGAGCGTAAATGCAGACAAATATGTTGAAAGAAATAATAGCTCAATTGAAATTTTTATGAAATTACCTTTGATCATCTTACAACCATATCCTCCAATGAGATGCCTGACACCTGACGAGAAAGTTTATAATTTTGAGAATGTGAATACAACAACAAACAGCATCATTGTGAATCTTCCGGAGCCGGTTGTAAAGAGTGGATGCAAAAAATATAATTTACCAACTACTATATATACTATCTCTGTAAGCTGTTTAGACAACAATCTCAACAAATCTGAGAAATTCAATGTGCTGCGATATGTGACGTGCGAGCGATATTACGAGATTCAGAACTTAACACCATTTACAGAGTACAAGTTGAAGTTTACTTTAAGCAATTTTTACTTTGATCAATTACAATAAATCCATCGATTCGAATGTGATCATTAAAAAATATTCGGCAAGCTAATGCACCAGAAAACATAAGTGTTTTAGTTTTGACGCCTACTATAGCAGTAGTTCATTGGATGCCACCCAAGCAAATTGAACTGCGTGGAGCGTGAACTACGAAGTACATTGGAAGTATAAGTGAACGGCAGCAACAAAGAGCAAACAATTTATATCCGAAACGTATGGCAGATGCAGATTTTTCACAAAGATTAACTTGTTGCTACAATACAAAATTACTTGATATACGTGCGTGTGTATCCAACTAATTTCAGCGATTTGTACAACGAGAGTTTAACCAAGATCGTTCACATATCCTCAGAACCAAACAATATTACTTTGAGCGGGGTCGACATAAATAGCATGAACATTTCATGGATCTCCAACATTAATCTGACGATCATTTTTACACTAGAGTACAAAGATATTGCAGCAAAAAGTGGCAAACAATGAATTCTTTTAAAATGAATTATAAAGATAAAGTAATATACTATCTCAAAAATTTACAATCGGGAACTTTATACAAGTTCGCTTGATATTGAGATTTCTCAATATGGGAAACTTTATATGGCCGCTGATGAAAGATTTATTTTTTCAACACGTGTAGCAAACGTGGTAAGGCAAATGAAAAATACCTATACAGCACGATAAGGTTGCGGATATATGAAGAATAATTTCATTGAAACATTGCAATATTGCAAAATCAAATGCGAAACTTTGCTGAGTTATTGTTATAAGATTGTGATAAAGTTAAAGTGTTCGCTTTTTGCAATGAAATATTGTAGCAATATTACAGTGTAATATATTGGAAAGAATGCAATGTTATGCAGCTATTTAATACATTACGTATAAAATATTTTTGTTTTTGATGGATGAATATCTTGGAACATTTAATTAAATTAAAAAGCTTGATATAAATACTAGTTTAGATATCTAAATATTACAAATTATATTTAAACATAACATCATATAAATAAAATGTTATATTTTGTACAAAATTGCTCTAAACTATTACTTACGAATCACTTTTTTTATTTTAAATATTCTATATACTCTTATAAAGGTATTTTATACACATTTATATATTAGTTATAAGAATTAATTATACATTCCTAATTACATTTTTATTTAAAAATTAAAATTTTAAAAATCGTTTAATTACATATATTTGCATGTGAAAAGTACAGAAAATATAATGATAGATATAATAATATATTTCTTAATATAAAAAAAGATATATTATCTTTGAAGATAATATCGTATTCGTACATGAAGTGAAAAATATATTTGGTAACATAAAAATATATTGATAGGAAATTTGTAACTATTACAGGATGTAGAATTTATCTATATTTTAATAAAAAAATAGCCAAGGATTATCTGAGCTTAGAAATAAATATTTACTCATATTATTTGTGTCAATAATTCATGTTGACTTTTGCAAAAAAGTAAAATTCTCGCAATATACAGACATAAAAAAGAGTATTATTAATATATTTTTATAGATAAAGTTAAAGAGTGGTTATACGTTTTAAATGTTTTCAAAATATTGAAATATCATATTGCCTAATATCGTAATTCACATTTTGGTTTAAAATTAGTATTTCTACATATGTTATCCGTAATGTTGCTGAATTTGTAATATGCAACATTGTTGGCCAAGTATTTAATATTTTGTGCTGCATAGATTTAAAGTATATTGATAAGATATTATTAATATGTGCTCAATATTTTTGGATATGAAGGAATCTAAAATTAAAAAAATTAAAATCTATAATAAAGTTATAAGTAAAAATAAATTTTGTAAAAATATACACAGACAAAAATAAATTATACTTTGCTTATCAAGATATTCCGATACTCGGGAATAATATGGAATAATATTACTTGTTATGTGGAATGTTGGTTATAGTTCTATAATCTT